>NC_073378.1:49191721-49484221 GCF_028641065.1 Leucoraja erinaceus | reverse complement strand
TACTCCACAATTTGAGATTTGTATTTTGTTGCATATCCTTTGTATGCAATGACTGCTTGAAGTCTGCGATTCATGGACATCACCAGTTGCTGGGTGATGTTCTGCCAGACCTGTAATGCAGCCATCTTTAGCTTATTCTTGTTTTGGGGGCTAGTCCCCTTCAGCTTTCTCTTCAGCATATAAAAGGCATGCTCAATTGGGTTCAGATCGGGTGATTGACTTGGCCACCCAAGAATTGACCATCTTTTAGCTTTGAAAAACTCCTTTGTTGCTTTAGCAGTATGTTTGGGATCATTGTCTTGCTGTAGAATGAACTGCCAGCCAATGAGTTTTGAGGCATTTGTTTGAACTTGAGCAGATAGGATGTGTCTATACACTTCAGAATTCATTATGCTACTACCATAAGCAGTTGTATCATCAATGAAGGTAAGTGAGCCAGTACCTTCAGCAGCCATACATGCCCAGGCCATAACACCCCCAACATCGTGTTTCACAGATGAGGTGGTTATGCTTTGAATCTTGGGCAGTTCATTTTCTCCTTCATACTTTGCTCTTGCCATCACTCTGATATGTTAATCTTCGTCTCATCTGTCCACAGGACCTTTTTTCCAGAACTGTGGTTGCTCTTTTAAGTACTTTTATACCTGGCAATCCTATTTTTGCGGCTAACCAGTGGTTTGCATCTTGTAGTGTAGCCTCTGTATTTCCGTCCATGAAGTCTTCTGCGCATAGTGGTCATTGACAAATCCACACCTGAAGAGTGTTTCTGATCTGTCGTACAGGTGTTTGGGGATTTTTCTTTATTATAGAGAGAATTCATCTGTCATCAGCTGTGGAAATCTTCCTGGCCTGCCAGTCCATTTGCGATTAGTAAGCTCACCAGTGCTCTCTTTCTTCTTAATGATGTTCCAAACAGTTGATTTTGGTAAGCCTAAGGTTTGGCTGATGTCTCTAACAGTTCTATACTTGTTTATCATTCTCATAATGGCTTCTTTGACTTTCATTGCCACAACTTTGGTCCTCATGTTGATAAACAGCAATACGAGTTTCCAAAGGTAATGGAAAGATTGGAGGAAAGACTAGGTGCTAAGAGCTCTCTTATACCTGCATTAAGGAGGCAATTAACACACACCTGAGCAATTACAAATGCCTGTGAAGCCATATGTCCCAAACATTATGGTGCCCTGAAATGGGGGTGACTATGTATAAATTCAGCTGTAATTTGTACATGGTGAAACCCAAATGTATAAAAATGGCCTTTAATAACACCTGACAATGTGCACTTTAACAACATGTGATATTTTCTGTTACAAATCTCAAATTGTGGAGTACATAGGCAAATAAATGAATGATGGGTCTTTGTCCGAAACATTATGGAGGGCACTGTATGCTGGTTAACCCGCTGAGTTTCTCCAGCAATTGAGTTTTTTCTCCCTAACCTTTATATATCTGGGATTTTGCACATAACTCACACGTGCAGTATCTTTTGGTAGTTTAGCAATCACGTTGCTTCTAAACCTGTCGCTTAACAATTCCAGATCAGTCAAAGATACAAATGGGATGTTTTGTGGCGCATATTTTGCCAAATATATTCAAATAGTTTTAGGTTGAACTAGTTTATCAAGTTGTAGAATTATAATTAGCTTTCTTCATGCAGCAAATATTGTTTAAATTGTCTGTAGCACTTGTATAATTTACTCCTTAATTCAAAGTCAACTTAATTTGGATTAACTGATGAATTGAATGATGTAGCAGTAAATTCTCACTTTGTTTTTTATTTATATTAATTAATACAGACATTTAGGTAATTTAATATTTTAGCACGAGGAAATCCAAAACTTCAGGCACGCCATTTTATCTAAAATATGTTTTAGGCCTGGATGACTTTTCTCATTAGAAATGACATGAAAAAGTAACAACTGCTAAGCATAAGAATGCTCAAGAACTAATTTCTGCCGAAAGAATAGTACATTTTGCTGGGCACCAAATGAGCAAACACTTCATTGCACTATTTTATAAATATCATGGAAATCTATGTACAATGGTTTTGGAGCAGCTGAGTTTCCTGACCTGATATTAGACTGACCTGAATGCAGATGAGAATTCAACCACATATAAGTCAGGTAAAATTGTTGGCATATTTCAAAAAGAGATTGTGATTGTATAAACATCTCCCCAGTTAAAACCAACAAACACAAAGTAACAAGTATGGCGTTTAACAACCACAAGAAATTTGTGAAATTTACATGAGATATTTTACATTACACTTCAGCCTGTCATCACTGTAACCAACTGTTGTGAAGTCCGGTAAATTGTTTTCCAAAGATGATTGACGACCTAAATAACTGACTGATTTCCAGGACTTGTCATTGTGGGTGACATAGTTTGCCAGTACTTGCTTCAAAACAGATGTAGTTTTGTATTGTATACTTCAGCATTCATAGTCTTGTATTCTGTAGTCATGTCCATTCTGATAATGCTTATTATTGGGGCATGTGTAGCTATGCTATCATGCCATGGAGGTTTTATATGGGTGAATCTGACTATACTGTTGGCATTATCATCCTTTGTAAATTAACATTAATTATCAGTGTACAAATTAAATACATGCAATTTATATTACAATGTTTTATAATTCTACCAAACTGTACAAGATATATTTTAACATTTCTTAAATTTATCTTTTCCTCACACGGCTTATTTTTCTGCTGAACTTCATATTTTAACAGTGACACCTAAATTGGCATCTAAATTAAGTCCGAGTGTTGTTATCTCACTGAGAATGACTTGAAATTGTTAAATGAAGACATATAAGACTGGAGATGCTGGAATGCTGAACAAAACAACAAATGCTGGAGGACTTGTAGGTCAGGAGCCATCTGGGGAGGGAATAGACTGAAGAAGGTGTCTTGGGTTATCGTCACTCACATGCCCCTATCCACATACTGTTAATGAACTGTTATCCACAAGGCCACCAGCTTTGCTCTGATGACTGTTCAGGTAACAATGGATACAGGTAACTATAACTAATTATGGTTAGTTTGCATATCTATTTTCAAAACATTGCTTGTCCATTCCCTCCCCCGATGCTGCTTGGCCCTCCAGCATTTTGTGTTTTGATGAAATTGGTAAATAACAGATTTAAAAAGATTGTCCACAGACATAAAATGCTGCTTTAGAAAGAGGTAGACATTACATATATATCAAGATCAATTTTCATCTGCCTTAAGGAACATAATAGATAGGCAATTTAAAACAAGCAAACTGCTCACCAAATCATACTGTGCTGCTTCCAATGTTAAGCTGATGTTACGGCCAGTGAGACAAGTACCTAAAGTTAGAGTGTGTGGACAAGAGTGAGTGTGCTTGGAATTATATAAATCAGCTTTGGATACAGCATTGCATTTTAAGAATGGCTTTAAGAGGAAGACCACATCAATGTTTCCACCCACTGAAGGAACTCTACAGCTTGTCATCAGTTAGATGAGGAAATCTAAATAAAGGTAGGACATTGGCAGTCGCTTGCCCAGTGCAACCCTCAACTGAATCGGGGAGGCCTGATATCAAATCTACTTTATCTATAATAATTATTCCCCCATCAGTCTGAAGAAGGGTTTCGGCCCGAAACGTTGCCTATGTCCTTCGCTCCATAAATGCTGCTGCACCTGCTGAGTTTCTCCAGCATTTTTGTGTACCTTATAATAATTGAATATGGGCAAAAGAAGTTACAGGACAATTGTCAATTTTTCAAGCATATTCATGAAGTAGTGCCCTTATTTATTTGTCTTTCATTCATAATTGTTCCTGAACTAAGGAAGCAGTTAAAATGCAATCACATTAGTGGGTCTGGAGTCACATATAAGCCAGATGGTAAAGTTGGCAGATCTCTCTCACAGTAGAGAGCAGAGCAGCTGAGCAGCAGAGCTGATAGCCCCACTGACCCAAACACCCAGATCTGACCTACTGATCCTTTATCTTTACCTTTATCTTTGGACCGTTTGGATGGCTTGAATGTATTCACATATAGTCTTTATTTGACTGGATAGCATGCAAATAAAAACTTTTCATTGCATCTCGGTACACGTGACAATAATAAATCAAACTAAACTAAACCGATTCAATCCTGTCCTCTGTGTTCAAGAAGGAACTGCAGATGCTGGAAAATCGAAGGTACACAAAAATGTTGGAGAAACTCAGCGGGTGCAGCAGCACCTATGGAGCGAAGGAAATAGGTGACGTTTCGGGCCAAAACCCTTCTTCAGACCAATCCTGACCTCTGTTGCTTTTTGTTTGCATGTTCTCCCTGTAACTTCATGGGTTTCCACTGGGTGCTCCAGTTTCCAAAGATGTGCAGGGTTGTATTCACATTGCAGGTTGCTTCTCATTGAAGTACAAGAAGCCAAGAGAAGCTCAAGTACAGTCCGGATACTCCTATCCCTGTTCTTCCTCAACTTTGAGGGTACCCTGAGCACTTTCAGTGCATCTAGGAATTCAACATTCAATGTATCTGTATATGCAGCATTGGTTTAATGGCAGCATTATGGACAAAGAGTACTGTAATCTTGAGCTCAAAGTAATTGAGCTATGAATATGTAATATTAACCAATTATCCAAATTCAAAACGCCATTCATGCCTAAAAATTGACACTATTGGTAATTTCCCGGAATTTATGAGAAGCCTAGATAGGGTAAGCAGTCAGAATCTTCTTCCGAGGATAGAAAAAATCAAATACTAGAGGGCATAGTTTTAAGGTGAGAAGGGCAAAGTTTAAAGAAGATGTGCGTGGCAAGTTTTTTTAGACGAAGGGTAGTGAGTGTTTGCATGTCCAGAACAAGGGGTCACAGTTTAAGGATAAGGAAGTCCAGAACAAGGGGTCACAGTTTAAGGATAAGGGGGAAATCTTTTTGGACCGAAATGAGAAAAACATTTTTCACACAGAGAGTGGTAAATCTCTGGAATTCTCTGCCACAGAAGGTAGTTAAGGCCAGTTCATTGGCTATATTTAAGAGGGAGTTAGATGTGGCCCTTGTGGCTAAAGGGATCAGGGGGTGTGGAGAGAAGGCAGGTACGGGATACTGAGTTGGATGATCAGCCATGATCATATTGAATGGCGGTGCAGGCTCGAAGGGCCGAATGGCCTACTCCTGCACCTAATTTTTATGTTTCTATGTTTCTATGGGTGCCTGAAATGCAGTTGTATAAGACGTTGGCGAGACTGCATTTAGAGTATTGTGTTCAGTTCTGGGCACCATGTTATAGGAAAGATGTTGTCAAGCTGGAAAGGGTGCAGAGAAGATTTACGATAAAGTTGCCAGGATTAGAGGATGTGAGCTCCTGGGAAAGGTTGAGTAGGCTGGGACTCTATTCCAAGTAATGCAGGAGAATGAGGGGTCATCTTATAGAAGTGCATAAGATCATGAGAGGAATAGATCGAGTAGATGCAGAGTCTCTTGCCCAGAGTATGCGAATTGAGGATCAGAGGACAAAGGTTTAAGGTGAAGGGGAAACAATTTAATAGGAATCTGAGGGGTAACCTTTTCACACAAAGGGTGGTGGGTGTATGGAACAAGCTGCCAGAGGAGGTAGTTGAGACTGGGACTATCCCAATATTTAAGAAACAGTTAGACAGGTACATGGATAGGACAGGTTTGGAGGGATATGGACCAACTGCGGGTAGGTGACACAAGTGTAGCTGGGACATGTTAGCCGATTTGGACAAGTTGGACTGAAGGGCCTGTTTCCACACTCTATCACTCTATGACTATGACTATTCCCGATTCCTCTTTTTAAGCTATCAATGATTTGTGCAGTTTAATTCATATCATTTCACTGGATAATTGTGTTTCTTATGCCACCTCTGCTTCTTTTCCTAATTACCTTAAATTAGCATTTGAGGAAAAAACAAAGTGCTGGAGGAACTCAGTGGGCCAGGCAGCATTTGTGGAGGGAATGCGCTGCCTGGATTGGTGGTTGAACCAGATACGTGAGTGGCATTTAAAATATTTACGGACAGGCATGTGGATATGCAGGGAATGGTGGAATATGGGTTATGTGCAGGTAGATAAGTGATATTTTAGTTTAGTTTACAGATACAGAATGGAAACAGGCCTTTCAGCCCACCATGTCAGTGCCGACCAGCAATCCCCCATACACTAACACTATCCTACACACACTAGGGACAATTTCACCAAGCCAATTAGCTTACAACCCTGCACATCGTTGTAGTGTTGGAGGAAACTGGAGCTCCCGGAGAAAGCCCACGCAGGCCACGGGGAGAACATACAAACTCTGTACAGACAGCGCCCATGGTCAGGATTGAATCTGGGTCTCTGGCACTGTAAGGCAGCAACTCTACCGCTGCGCCACCATGCCGCCCATTGTCTTGACATCATGTCGGCAGAGGCATTGTAGGCTGAAGGACCTGTTTTTGTGCTGCACTGTTCTAATCTCCATGTACTCTACAACTATCAAAAGCATCAAAATGTCAGACCGGAAGAGTGCCAATTGACATGCTGGACAGGAATAAATGAGATGTATAAGTAGCAGTGTCAGAATCAGGCGTTGACTCCCAGATCAATTTGGAAGCTGGATAGCTAGTTGGAGTCTGGTTCCAACACTTTGTCCTGAGCATTTTATTTCATGCTGCGTTGGGAGCTGCTATTTGGGGAAAGAATCCTAGAAAATGCATACAACAAAGGAAGTCTGTGTGGATTCTGTGGATTAGGAATGGTTGAGGTGCAGATAAGTAATCTAATGCTTCTGAAGGTATAGAAAGTTGTATGCGGTTTATGATGGAATTCTCGACTGGTGCCTTCTGTGGCCTTGTCTACATTCCTGAACTCTGCCAATTCTTGATTTCACTACACCCCAAGGTCATGGGAACCTTCTCCCATTGCCAGAATTTTTAAGCTTCCCTCCTTCTATGCTATTTTATCATTGTTCACACATCCTCTGCATATCAGAAACATCGCTTATTTTGATTATAATTCTCATTATGAGATCATCTTTTTTCATTCAAGGAACGTGGACTTCACGGGCTGAGCCAATGTTTAGTTAACTACTCCAAGTTGCCCTCGAGAAGGTGGCGGTGAGCTGCCATTTGAACCGCTGTAGTCTGATGTATGGCTGTACCCATAATGCTGTTATGAAGAGAGTTCCAGGGTTTTTACCCAGCAACGGTGAAGGAATGGCAATCCATTTCTAAGTCAGGATGGTGTGTGGTTTGAACAGCAACTTTCATGTGATGGTGTTCCCATGTTTTTGCTGCGCTTGTCCCTTGCTCTTGATTTACACTATGAGCTTGATTTACACATGAACATTTAACTTTAACTCAATGTCTGCAGTATGCTATTTGCACTTTTCTATATTGCACCTTTATTATTGCACTTTTTCAACATACCTCAAAATTTGACTACAGTCTGGCACACTGTGAATATTTTAAATAATGTATATTGTCTATCTCATTGGTATATTGTCTGTCTGTGTTATAAATATTACTTGCACATTTGGAGTGTGGGGATATGCAATTTCAATCCAATTTATTTGAATTGACAATAAAGTTTACTTTGAACTTTGAACTTTGAACTTTGAGCTGCATAGCGGTTTTACATTGCCCTCCATAATGTTTGGGACAAAGACCCATCATTTATTTATTTGCCTCTGTGCTCCACAATTTGAGATTTGTAATAGAAAAAAAATCACATGTGGTTAAAGTGCACATTGTCAGATTTTATTAAAGGGCATTTTTATACATTTTGGTTTCACATGTAGAAATTACAGCTGTGTTTATACTTAGTCCCCCCCATTTCAGGGCACCATAATGTTTAGGACACATGGCTTCACAGGTGTTTGTAATTGCTCAGGTGTGTTTAATTGCCTCCTTCATGCAGGTATAAGAGAGCTCTCAGCACCTAGTCTTTCCTCCAGTCTTTCCATCAATATTGGAAACTTTTATTGCTTTTTATCAACATGAGGTGCCAATGAAAGTCAAAGTACCTATTATGAGACTAATAAACAAGAATAAAACTGTTAGAGACATCAGACAAACCTTAGACTTACCAAAATCAACTGTTTGGAACATCATTAAGAAGAAAGAGAGCACTTGTGAACTTACTAATTGCAAAGGGACTAGCAGGCCAAGGAAGACCTCCACAGCTGATGACAGAAGAATTCTCTCCATAATAAAGAAAGATCCCCAAATACCTGTCCGACAGATCAGAAACACTCTTCAGGAGTCAGTTGTGGATTTGTCAATGACCACTGTCCACAGAAGACTTCATGAACAGAAATACAGAGGCTATACTACAAGGTGCAAACCACTGGTTAGCTGCAAAAATAGGATGGCCAGGTTACAGTTTGCCAAGAAGCACTTAAAAGAGCAACCACAGTTCTGGAAAAGGGCCTTGTGGACAGATGAGACGAAGATTAACTTTATCAGAGCGATGGCAAGAGCAAATTATGGAGGAGAGAAGGAACTACCCAAGATCCAAAGCATCTGAGAAACACGATGGTGGGGGTGTTATGGCCTGGGCATGTATTGCTGCTGAAGGTACTGGCTCACTTATCTTCATTGATGATACAACTGCTGATGTAGTAGCATAATGAATTCTGAAATGTATAGACACATCCTATCTGCTCAAGTTCAAACACATGCCTCAAAACTCATTGCCCAGCAGTTCATTCTACAACAAGACAATGAATGCAAACATACTGCTAAAGCAACAAAGGAGTTTCTCAAAGCTATAAAATGGTCAATTCTTGAGTGGCTGTCAATCACCTGATCTGACCCCAATTAATAGACAATAGATGCAGGGGTAGGCCATTTGGCCCTTCGAGCCAGCACCGCCATTCAATGTAATCATGGCTGATCATCCCCAATCAGTACCCCGTTCCTGACCTCACCATACCCTCTGACTCTGCTATTTTTAAGAGCCCTATCTAGTTCTCTCTTAAAAGCATCCAGAGAACCTGCCTCCACCATCCTCTGAGGCAGAGAATTCCACAGACTCACCACTCTTTGTGAGAAAAAGTGTTTCCTCGTCTCCATGCTAAATGGCTTACTCCTTATTCTTAAACTATGGCCCCTGGTTTTGGACTCACCCAACATCAGGAACATGTAAGGAAGCCATGCATCTGCCCACTCCCCCATCCTGTCCAAGTCACCCTGCATTCTCATAGCATCCTCCTCACAGTTCACACTGCCTCCCAGCTTTGTGTCATCTGCAAATTTGCTAATGTTACTTTGAATCCCTTAATCCAAATCATTGATGTATATTGTAAATAGCTGCGGTCCCAGCACCGAGCCTTGCGATAGCCCACTAGTCACTGCCTGCCATTTTGAAAGGGACCCGTTAATCCCTACTCTTTGTTTCCTGTCTGCCAACTACTTCTCTATCCATGTCAGCACTCGACCTCCAATACCATGTGCCCTAATTTTGCCCACGTGGGACCTTATCTCCTACGTGGGACCTTATCAAATCCTTTCTGAAAGTCCAGGTACACTACAGTACATCCACTGGCTCTCCCTCGTCCATTTTCCTAGTTACATCTTCAAAAAATTCCAGAAGATTAATCAAGCATGATTTCCCCTTCGTAAATCCTTGCTGACTCGGACCAATCCTGTTACTGCTATCCAAATGTGCAGCTATCTCATCTTTTATAATTGATTCTAGCATCTTCCCCACCACCGTGTCTGTCTAACTGGTCTATAATTCCATGTTTTCTCTCTCCCGCCTTTCTAAAAAAGTGGGATAACATTAGCTTCCCTCCAATACGCAGGAACTGATCCTGAGTCTATAGAACATTGGAAAATTATCACCAATGCATCCACGATTTCTAGAGCCATTTCCTTAAGTACGCTGGGATGCAGACCATCAGGCCCTGGGGATTTATCAGCCTTCAGTCCCATCAGTCTATCCAACACCATTCCCTGCCTAATGTGGATTTCCTTCAGTTCCTCTGTCACCCCAGATACTCTGGCCACTACTATAACAGGAAGATTGTTTGTGTCCTCCTTAGTGAAGACAGATCCAAAATACCGGTTCAACTCATCTGCAATTTCCTTGTTCCCCATAATAAATTCACCTTTTTTGGTCTTCAAGGGTCCATCTTTGCTCTTGACTTGGTTTTTCCTCTTCACATACCTAAACAAGCTTTTACTATCCTGCTTCATATTCTTGGTTAGCTTACCTTCGTACCTCAAAACATGCCTTTTATATGCTGAAGCGAAAACTGAAGGGGACTAGCCCTGAAAACAAGCATCAGCTAAAGATGGCTGAAAGCCTATGCCCAGGCCTGGCATAGCATCACCAGAGAAGGCACCCAGCAACTGGTGATGTCCATGAATCGCAGAATTCAAGCAGTCATTACATGCAAAGGATATGCAACAAAATACTGAACATGACTACTTTAATTTACATGACATTGCTGTGTCCCAAACATTATGGTGCCCTGAAATGGAGGTCTATAGATAAACACTGCTGTAATTTTGACATGGTGAAACAAAAATGTATAAAAATGGACTTTATTAAAATCTGACAAAGTGCACTTTAACCACATGTGATTTTTCTATTACATAGAAACATAGAAAATAGGTGCAGGAGTAGGCCATTCGGCCCTTCGAGCCTGCACAACCATTCAATATGATCATGGCTGATTGTCCAACTCAGTATCCTGTACCTGCTTTCTCTCCACATCCCCTGATCCCTTTAGCCACAAGGACCACATCTAACTCCCTAAGTATAGCCAATGAACTGGCCTCAACTACTTTCTGTGGAAGAGAATTCCAGAGATTCACCACTCTCTGTGCAAAAAATGTTTTTCTCAACTCAGTCCTAATAGATTTTCCCTTTATCCTTAAACTGTGACCCCCTCCCCAACATCGGGAACAATCTTCCTGCATCTAGCCTGTCCAACCCCTTAAGAATTTTGTAAGTTTCTATAATATCCCCCATCAATCTTCTAAATTCTAGCGAGTACAAGCCGAGTCTATCCAGTCTTTCTTCATATGAAAGTCCTGACATCCCAGGAATCAGTCTGGTGAACCTTCTCTGTACTCCCACTATGGCAATTGAATTGAATTGAATTGAATTGAATTTCCTTTATTGTCATTCAGACCTTACGGTCTGAACGAAATTTCGTGCCTGCAGTCATACATACAATGATACAATAATAACAACAATAAACACAAATTAACTTCCACCACAGTGAGTCCTCCAAACACCTCCTCACTGTGGTGGAGGCAAAAATCTTAGGGTTGCAGTCTCTCCCTCTGCTCCCTCTGCGCTGAGGCGATTCCCCACCGGGCGATGGTACAAACAGTCCCGCAGCTCACCGAACCCCGCGAACGGGCCGGTTGAAACACTGCGGCCCAGGGTGGTCGAAGCCGCCGCACTTCCAGTCCAGCACACGCAGCCGCCGGCCCGCGGCTGAACCCAGGACTCTGGACACCGCCGCCAGAACGTCGTCCCAGCCACCGGAGCACCGTCCCAGCCCCCGGACCGGATCGCCCTCACGTGAGTACCGTTCCACCCTCGGGCTGGGCCACTCCGACGGGAGTGCCGTTCCTCCCTCGGGCTGGGCCACTCCGACGGGAGTGCCGTTCCTCCCTCGGGCTGGGCCACTCCAGCGGGAGTGCCGTTCCTCCCTCGGGCTGGGCCACTCCAGCGGGAGTGCCGTTCCTTCCTCGGGCTGGGCCACTCCAGCGGGAGTGCCGTTCCTCCCTCGGGCTGGGCCACTCCAGCAGTGCCGTTCCTCCCTCGGGCCACTCCGACGGGAGTGCCGTTCCTCCCTCGGGCTGGGCCACTCCGACGGGAGTGCCGTTGGGCTGGGCCACTCCAGCCCCTCACCATGCCGCTCTCAAGGGAGCACCGTTCCATCCCGGGCTGGGCCGGGAGCGAGCCCAGGACAAGTCCTATCAGCTGCCTCCAGAGTCCCGAGGTCGCCGGCTCCGCTAGGCCTCAGTGTAGACGGAGGCAAAGAAGGGGGATACGACAGAAAGGTCGTATTCCCCCGAAGGGAGTGACAGCAGCCCCCGTTTCACCCCCCACCCCCCTCCCCACATAAACACAGCCTAAAAACCAAAAACATAACTAGACAAAAACGAAAAAAAACAATACAAAAAAGTAAAAACCAACGGACTGCAGGCGAGCCGCTGCTGCCAGGGCAGCGCCGCCACTTCCGGACAAGAATGTCCTTCCTCAGATTAGGAGACCAAAACTGGACGCAATACTGCAGGTGTGGTCTCACCAAGACCCTGTACAACTGCAGTAGAACCTCCCTGCTCCTATACTCAAATCCTTTTGCTATGAATGCTAACATACCATTCGCTTTCTTCACTGCCTGCTGCACCTGCATGCCTACTTTCAATGACTGGTGTACCGTGACACCCAGGTCTTGTTGCATCTCCCCTTTTCCTAATCATCCACCATTCAGATAATAGTCTACTTTCCTGTTCTTGCCACCAAAGTGGATAACCTCACATTTATCCACTTTATACTGCATCTGCCATGCATTTGCGCACTCACCCAGCCTATCCAAGTCACCTTGCAGCCTCCTAGCATCCTCCTCACAGCTAACACTGCCCCCCCAGCTTCGTGTCATCCACAAACTTGGAGATGTTGCATTCAATTCCCTCGTCCAAATCATTAATATATATTGTAAATAGCTGGGGTCCGAGCACTGAGCCTCGTGGTACTCCACTAGTCACTGCCTGCCATTCTGAAAAGGACCAGTTTACTCCTACTCTTTACAAATCTCAAATTGTGGAATACAGAGGCAAATAAATCAATGATGGGTCTTTGTCCCAAACATCATGGAGGGCACTGTATGTATAATACACCCCACTGTGCATAAATATGAGAAAATATCTATAGCATCATATTACTAAAACCAATTAAATGAAGTAGCAGTACAAAATTTCAAACAATATTTAGCCCTTACTGTTGGTCCTCATGAGACAAGCCAAATGCCACACTTGATCTTCTGTACAAGCAACAGGAACAGCTGTCAAGCCAGACAACGTGCTCTTCTGACCGCATAAAGGAGAAATATTTAAACAATAATATCCATGTTGGAAGAGTGGATGGGGAAATAAAAAGCAGAACAGAGCAGATAAATGCCAAGGTTGGAAGCAACAGGCTCTTAACTTGAGATTTTGAGAATTTATATAATGAGCTTACATACTTAACACAGATTTTACTGCTTCTATACGTATGATACAGTCTGCAGAAAGGAGTTTTTGTTTTGCAGTACCACACCAAAGAACTGAAACAGAAATGTTTTCTAACTATAATCTAATTACCATGACTAGTGGCTGTGCTTTAATTTCACTATGCACTCAGAACATCTCTCTGGGATTGTTTACCACACAGTCGTGGCATAATGTTACTTTGACTTTGTAAGACTGTTTATTTTTCAGCAAATTACCACTCACAAGAGACTGGGAACACATACACCCAATTTTCTCTCCAAAATGGAAGGTTATCATAAGCCTTCATTAGAAAATTATCATCGGTGTTTGGTCTGCCAGTGGTGTTCTTTGCTGCATCTATACTTTTGGAATACAAACAATATTTTCACAGGAATCCAGAAGAAATTAATTTAAACTGTCCTCAACAAACTCTGAATGGAGGAAAGAGAATGCGATTTGGTGACGTGTTTAGACATGTCCTACTATTCCACTTTAAAATCATAACATCTGCAGACTAATATTATATGTAGTATGAAATAGTCATAGAGTGATACAGTGTAGAAACAGGCCCTTCGGCCCAACTCGCCCACTCCGGCCAACAGTGTCCCAGCCACCTTATTCCACTTGCCTGCGCTTGGTCAATATCCCTCCAAACCTGTCCTATTCATGCACCTGTCTAACTTTTTTTAAACAATGGGATATCTCAGCCTCAGCTACCTGCTCTGGCAGGTTGTTCTATACACCCACCACCCTTTGTATGAAAAAGTTACCCCTTGGATTCCTATTAAATCTTTTCCCCTTGAACCTATGTCCTCTGGTCCTCGATTCCCCTACTCTGGGCAAAAGACTCTGTGCATCTACCCGATCTATTCCTCTCATGATTTTGTACACCTCTATAAGGTCTTCCTCCTGCGCTCCATGAATAGAGACCCAGCCTACTCAACCTCTCCCTATAGCTCACACCCTCTAGTCCTGGCAACATTCTCATAAATCTTTTCTGAACCCTGTCAAGCTTGACAATATCTTTCCTACAGCATGGTGCCCAGAACTGAACACAATATTCTAAATGCGGCCTCACCAACGCCTTATACAACTGCAACATGATCTCCCAACTTCTATACTCAATACTCTGACTGATGAAGGCCAAAATGCCAAAAGCCTTTTTAACCACCTTATCTACCTGTGACTCGACCTTCAAGGAACCATGCACCTGCACTCCTAGATCCCTGTGCTTTACAACACTATTTAGAGGCCTACCATTTACTGTGTAGGTCCCGCCCTTGTTCAACATGCACAAAATGCAACACCTCACACTTCTCTGTATTAGATTCCATCAACCATTCCTCCACCCACCTGGCCAATCGATCCAGGTCCTGCTGCAATCATTCACAATCATCTTCATTATTTGCAAAACCACTAAATGTTGTATCATCAGCAAACTTGCTAATCATGCCCTGTATGTTCTCATCCAAATTATTGATGTAGTTGGCAAACAGTAATGGGCCCAGCACTGAACCCTGAGGCACACCACTAGTCACAGGCATCCAGTCTGAGAAGCAACCTTCCACCATCACCCTCTGCTTCCTTCCATGGAGCAAATTTGCTATCCATTCGGCTATCTCTCCTTGGATCCCATGCGATCTAACTTTCCAGAGCAGCTACCATGCGGAACTTTGTGCAATGCCTTTCTGAAATCCATGTATACAACATCTACAGCTCTGCCTTCATCAATCTTTTTGGTCACGTCTTCAGAAAAATAAATCAGATTTGTGAGACACAACCTCCCATGTACAAAACCATGCTGACTATCCCTAATCAGCCCTTGCCCATCCAAAGGCCTGTATATCATATCCCTCGGAATACTCTCCAGTAACTTACCAACTACAGTGTTAAGCTCACCGGCCTATTGTTCCCAGCATTTTCCCTGCAGCCCTTCGTGAAAAGAGGTACAACAATTGTCACCCTCCAGTCTTCTGGCACCTCTCCTGTATTTAAGGATGACTCGTAAATTTCAACCAAAGCTCCCGCAATTTCCTCTCAAGTTTCCCGCAATGTCCTCGGGTATATCTGATCAGGCCATGGAGATTTATCTACCTGCAAACATGACAGTACCTTCAGCATTTCTTAAACGGTAACCTAGACTGCTCTCAAGACACTTCCAGTGACCGCTCCAATTTCCTCCGTCTTACTGTCTTTCTCCTCGGTAAATACAGAGGAAAAATACTCATTTAGGACCTTGCCCATCTCCTGTGGCTCCACACAGATGTGACCATTTTAATTCCTGAGAGGTCTCACCCTCTCTCTAGTCAACCTTTTCCCCCTTATGTATTTATAACATTTTGGGGGATTTTCCTTAATGCTACCTGCCAGAACTACAGTATCTCCTGGCCCCTTTGTGCCCTTCTGATTTCCCTTTTCAGTTTACTCCTTAGTTCAAAAAAACTCCTCCAGGGATACACTTGATCCCAGTTGCCTATACCTGTCCCATGCATCCTTTTTTTTTTAAGTAATGTCTTAATTTCTCTAATCAGCCAAGCTTCCTTACGTTTGCCTGCTTTGCCCTTCACTCGAACAGGAATGTATACATCCTGAGCTTTTTTCAGTACACTTTTAAAAACATCCCACTTCGCCAATGTTCCTTTCCCCTATAATAACCTGCTCCAGTCAACTTCATTGAGACCTTCCCACATACCCCCAAAGTTGGCCTTACCCCAGTTGAGCATTTTAACATGTGGACCCTCTCAGTCCCTATCCATTATTATCTTAAACCTAATCAAACTATGGTCACTGGTCCCAAAAGGCTCCTCCACGAACACTTAATTAACTTGCCCTTCTCATTTTCCAATACTAGATCCAGCGTTACACTCTCACGTGTGGGGGCCTCCGCATACTGCTTAAGAAAACTCGCCTGAACACTTTTGAGGAATTGCACCCCATCTAAATCCTTCACGCTATGATTTTATCAGTCTATATTGGGAAAGTTAAAATCCCCAACTACAACAACATAATTTGACCCGCAGCTGTCTGCAATCTCCTGGCACATTTTTCTTCTAATTCCCGTTGATTATTCAGGGGTGTGTAGTACACCCCCAACAAGGTGATCATCCCTTTCTTGTTCCTCAGCTCCACCCATTGAGCCTCACGAGACGGACCGTCCGTAATGTCACCTCAGCTGTAACATTTTCCTTAACCAACAATTCACCCCACTTCCTCTTTTTCCCTCACCCCTGTCTCTCCTGAAGCTCCTGTACCCTGGAACATTAAGCTGCCAGTCCTGCCCACCCCATAACCAGGTTATATACAATAGGTGCAGGAGTAGGCCATTCAGCCCCTCGAGCCAGCACCGCCATTCAATGTGATCATGGCTGATCATCCACAATCAGTACCCCGTTCCTGCCTTCTTCCCATATCCCTTGACACCACTATCTTTAAGAGCTCTGTCTAGCTCTTTCTTGAAAGTATCCAGAGAACCTGCCTCCACCACCCTCCGAGGCAGAGAATACCTCACGCTCACAACTCTCTGTGTGAATTTTTTTTTTCCTCATCTACGTTCTAAATGGCTTACCCCTTATTCTTTAAATGTGGCCCCTGGTTCTGGACTACCCCAACATCGGGAACATGTTTCCTGCCTCTAGCATGTCCAAACCCTTAATAATCTAATATGTCTCAATAAGATCCCCTCTCATCCTTTTCCTTCTAAATTCCAGAGTATACAAGCCCAGCCGCTCCATTCTATCAGTTTATGACAGTCCCACCATCTCGGGAATTAACCTGGTGAACCTACGCTGCACTCCGTCAATAGCAAGAACTTCCTTCCTCAAATTGGGAGACCAAAACTGCACACAATACTCCAGGTGTGGTCTCACTAGGGCCCTGTACAACTGCAGAAGGACCTCTTTGCTCCTATACTCAACTCCTCTTGTTATGAAGGCTAACATGCCATTTGCTTTCTTCACTGCCTGCTGTACCAGCATGCATGCTTACTTTGTACTTCCCCTTTTCACAACTTGACACCATTTACATAATAATCTGCGTTCCTGTTTTGTCACCAAAGTGGATAACCTCACATTTATCCACATTAAACTGCATCTGCCATGCACCTGCCCACTCACCCAACCTGTCCAAGTCACCCTGCATCCTCACAGCATCCTCTTCACAGTTCACACTGCCACCCAACTTTGTGCCATCTGCAAATTTGCTAATGTTACTTTTAATTTTTTCATCTAAATCATTAATGTATATTGTAAATAGCTGCAATCCCAGCACCGAGCCTTGCGGTACCCCACTAGTCACTGCCTGTCCTTCTGAAAGGGGCCCATTAATCCTGTCTGCCAACCAATTTTCTATCCATGTCAGCACTCTACCCCCAATAGCATGTGCTCTAATTTTGCCCACTAATCTCCTATGTGGGACCTTATCAAATGCTTTCAGAAAGTCCAGGTACACTACATCTATTGGCTCTCTCTTGTCCATTTTCCTAGTTACATCCTCAAAAAATTCCAGAAGATTAGTCAAGCATGATTTCCCCTTCGTAAATCCATGCTGACTTGGACCAATCCTGCTACTGCTATCCAAATGTGCCGCTATTTCATCTTTTATAATTGACTCCAGCATCTTCCTTACCACCGATGTCAGGCGAACTGGTCTATAATTCCCTGTTTTCTCTCTCCAGTCATTCTAAAAATGTGGGATAACATTAGCTACCCTCCAATCCACAGGAACTGATCCTGAATCTGTAGAACATTAGAAAATGATCACCAATGCATCTACCATTTCTAGAGTCATTTCCTTAAGTACCCTGGGATACAGACCACCAGGCCCTGGGGATTTATCTACCCAATACTATTTCCTGTCTAAGGTGAATTTCCTTCAGTTCCTCCGTCACCCTATAGCCTCTGGCCACTAGTACATCAGGGAGATTGTGTCCTCCTTAGAGAAGACTGATCCAAAGTACCTTTTCAACTCGTCAGCTATTTCCTTTTTCTCCATAATAAATTCACCTTTTTCAGTCTTCAAGGATCCAACTTTGGTCTTAACTAATTTATTCTCCTGAGATACTGTCTGACCCGCTGAGTTACTCCTGTTTTTTGTGTCTATCTTCGTCACACTAGGGCCAGTTTTACATTTACATTTATAACCAAGCCAATGAACCTACAAACCTGTACGTCTTTGGAGTGTGGGAGGAAAACAATGATCTTGGAGATGGGGAGATCATGTCATGGGGAGAACATACAAATTATGTGCAGAAAAGCACCAGTAGTCAGGATCAAACCCGGGTCTCTGGTGCTGTAAGGCAGTAGCTCTACCACTAGGTGTTATTGTCACGTACTAAGAAACAGTGAACCTGCAACCTGTGTCCTTCATGGTTCACAGACTTGTCAGCCGCATGCCACTTTTGCGGGCTGGAAGAGTCCGTGTGCCACGTGTATATGGAGTGTGTGAGGCTGCAGCCTCTGTTCCATTATCTAAAGGGGCTGCTCCTTGCCTTCTGGCTGCATTTCTCACCCACCATCCTCAACTTTCGACACCCTGTGCGTAGGGGAGAGGGTAGGGATGAAGATGTCCTGGTTGGGTTGCTCCTGGGCCCGAGTCACGGCACCAAGCGGAAGAGCCGGCTGCCTGCCCCTTTTCCGGGTTATGTCCGCACCCGGGTGGTGGTAAAGAGGGACTAGGCGCTGGGGGATTTTCGGGACCGCTGGTCACCGCGGGGGTTGAATGCATCCTTGACAAGGATTGTAAAATATAGTGGTATAGTAGTTCATTTAGTATATTTGTTTGTCTTGTATTATGGTGGTGGGCTCTGTTTAGTTTTATTGTATTGTAAACATTATTTTTAATAATTGAATAAATGTTTTGATAAAACAGTGAAAAGCTTGTTGTGCATGCTATCCCGTCAAATCATACTATATATTAGAATGTACAAGACAAGATTAGTAAGTTTACAGATGATACTAAAGTAGGCGGTATCGCAGACAATGAAGATGGTTATCAAGAATTACAGCAGCATATTGTCAGCTGAACAAGACATTGAGAAATGGATAATGGAGTTTTATGCAGATGTGTAAGATGTTGCATTTTGGGAAGCCAACCAGGACAGGACCTGCACAACGTTGCAGCACAGAGTGATTTAGGAGTGAAGGCGCATAGTTGCTTAAAAGTGCAGCAACAGGTGGATAGGGCAGTGATGAAGGCTTTTGACACAGTGGCCATCATCAGTTGGTGAATTGATTGAGCACAGAAGTCAGGATATTATGCTATAGTTGTTCAAGAAAATGTAGAGGCTGCACTTGGAGTAATATGTTCAGTTTTGGTCACACTGCTATAGGAATGATGCCATCAAGCTGGAAAAAGTGCAGAAGTTTACGATGATGTTGTCATAACTCGGTGGTCTGAGCTATTGGGAGAGGTTGGGCAGGATCGGGGGGAGGGGTGGTGCCTGGTTCAGTGGTTGGGTGTTGTGGGTGAAGGATGAACAGTGTGAGTATATGTGGGCAGAGAGAAAGTGAATAGCCACAGTCTTTTCCCCAGGGTGTAGGAGTTTAAAACTAAAGGGCATAGTTTAAGTTGAGAGGAGAAAGATTTAAAAGGACCCTGAGGGGACACCTTTTCCACACAGAGGGTGGTGGATATGTGGTGGAGCTGCTAGCGGTAGTGGTAGAGGCAGATAGAATCATTACATTTAAATGACGCTTGGCCAGATACATGGAGGGAAGGATTTGGAGGGATATGGGCCAGGTGCAGGCAATGGTTTAATGGTTCAAAGGTGCTTTATTTCCCACATATGCAACTGCACAGTGAAATTATTTTTGCATATTTACACATGCAGGCACCGTGAGTGGGACTAGCTCAGATAGACCACTTGATCAGCATTGTGCTCAGTTCCCTGCTCTACTCCCTGTACACCCATGACTTTGTGGCTAGGTACAACGCCAATTCAATCTTTCAGTTCGCCGGTAATACCACCGTTGTCGACCAGATCAACAACAATGACAAAAGAGACTGAGAACCTTGCGTAATTCTGTCAGGATATTAACCTAACCCGTAACGTCAGCAAGTTGAAAGAGTTGCTTGTTGACCTAAGGGTGAACACCAACCCTGTTCTTCTCAATAGAGCTGTTGCAGAGATGTCTACAACTTCAACAGCAATCTAACCTGGTCCCTTCACACTGTTCTTTAAAGACATTTGGACAGGTACACGGACAGGAAAGAGCAAACATGGGCAGGTGGGGACGTGTAGATGGGGCATCTTGGTTGGCAAAGGCAAGTTGGGCCTGTTTCGTGTGCTGTATCACTCTATGACTATGACGAAAGTCATTCTGATTTGAGTCCATTATATTTATGTCCATTCTGGAAAGCTTTGTCTGCGAGTTTTTAGAAAGGCTGATATAGGAGGTAATGTTCCTGCAGTGTGGTGGGTGTAACCTACTGGGTTCAACAGTAGAAGTACCATGAATTTCTGTTCATATTTCTTATCAGAAAAGCAATATCCAGTTCACATGTATTTTCTGGAATAGGATTAGAGAACATTTGAAGCTTTCCATTTAAATGTCAACACAGACCCCATTTAAAATTATTGCAATGATCACATTTTATTTTCCTGCTTATCTGTTTATTATGGACATTCAACTCACCTTCTTCACTTTTAATATTTTGCAGCTGAATGCATTTGTGATAATTTTTTTGCACTATTAAGACATCCAACTAAAAAAATCTGCACAGAACCTACTTAACTCCATACAGGCTGTTCAAAATGGGACACTTTCCAAATGATAATTGTGGGAAATGTGAAGGGGGAGGAGGAACATTAACACATTTATTGGCAGCAGACAGAATCATCTCACTCTGGAGAGAAGTTTTACAATCTCTGATTGAAGTGACCAATATTTTCATAATGCCCAGCATTGACATTTGCCTTTCAGAATGAATGACAGACCTTGTCGTTTCTGGTACCATGAGACAAATGATGCTCCTTGTGGCACTGATGCCACTCATCTTACTATGAAAATGGAATGCCTCCCCCACAAAACACAATGGCACAGTGCCATTTTGATAATATTTAGTTGGAGTGCTTGGTCTATAGGTCAAGAAGGAAATTGGATCTACTCCAGCAAATTGGAGAATGTTTGAACACTGCACGGAAGTGATAGAGAACACAATCATGGATTCAGATTGGCAGACCTCATAATCCACATGCATACAGTTTGGTTTAGCATCACAGGGAATTACTGCATTGTAATGATCGCATAAATATTGAATTACAGGGATTGGAAACCTTTTTTTCAGCAGATAACAGGTCCTGCCAATCCAACAGGCCATACCCTGGAGAGATTCATTCAATTGCAAATCCCCAGAGAGTCTTACACCGAGTTATTTTACCACTTTCAATATGTTTGCTATCACAATGCTAACCAGCTAAGTGGTGAATGCACACTGTACATCGAGGTCAGAAAGAAATAAGAGGTCTAAGTTTCATATCCATTAAAGACATATCTGGAATAAATTTGACTAAATTGGCTTTAAAATCAACATGCAGGATTCTGAAAAAGCATTTACATTTAACAGACTATACCCTCAGGGTAATAGGGATGATGCATCCAATATGCGGCAAATGGAAAGAAACAAACAAATGAAAAAGTCTTTTTTTTTCAAATTTAAAAAATGTAATTGGAGCTAAAAAGCCATGTTGCAGATGATATTCCTCCTCTGGCTTTCTCTAGCTGAAACAGTGACCACCTGCCAGAAGACATAACACAACAGAGAAGAGAGGGAACAATATATCCCCGTGTTTGAAAACAGAACAAGTGACCTTTTAAAAAATATATATCATTTACCAAACCATCTTGCAAAATATTGGATGCAGATGGTTAATTTGAAGAAACCTGCTCTGATGATAGTTTAATAATCTGATGATAGCAGCTATTTGTGAATCTCTGAATAGCCATAAGTGCTAGAAAGCTCATATGTCCACACTACACCTTGGTGACATGCATGGTCAGTGAGATTAAAAGATTCATGTGCAATTACTGCGTTCCTAAATGCTGGATTTACGGCTGAATTTGTAGTAATGCAGACAATTGCAGGCGAGCGTGGGAAGCAGTGGGTAAAGCTTAAAATGGCTGAAGAATCTGGCAGGGCTGGGGATGCAGGGGTCCGACTGATCTAAATGGCAGGACGTCATTAACATCATCATAATACAAAAGGAGACCATTTGGCTCATGGTGCCTGTGCCAGCTCCTGATAGAGCTATCCAATTTGTCCCATTTCTCTGCTCTTTCCACTAGACTGTGTAATTTTCTTCCATTTAATTCTCTTTAGAACATTACCGTTGAATCTGCTTCTATCACCTCTTCAGGCAGTATATTCCAGATCATTACAACTCTCTCAACAGGGGTTTTATTAGCACAACTTATCTGCTTTGTACTCTATATCTCTGGTAATAAAAACACGGATCCCATATGCTTTTTTAACAGCCTTCTCAACTTGTCCATGATTGGTATGCAATGAATGGCACACATACACCTCCAAGGCCTGAATATTTCTGCACCCACTTTAAAATTGTACTATTTACTTTAAATTGTTATTCCTTCTACTTCCTAATAAGATATGTAACTTCACATTTCTTTGAATTAAATTTCATCTGCCATGTGACTGCCCATTCCTCCAGCCTGTTAGTGTCCCCTTGAAGTCGACTACTATCTTCCTCACTGTTTTCTTGCTTGCCGCAGACCTCAGGGATTGCCATAGAATACCAAAGTTGACTTGCATATTGCTGATTTAGTATAAGTTTAGAGATACAACATGTAAACAGGCTCTTCGGTCCACTGAGTCCCATTCACACAAATATTATGTTATCTCAATTTCTCATCCACTTCCTACATACTGGGGCAATCTACAGTTGCAAATTAACTACAAAATCTGTACGTCACTGGGTTGTGGAAGGAAACCGGAGCATCCAGAGTAAATCCACTCAGTCACAGCAAGTATGTGCAAACTCCACAGAAACAGCACCTGAGGTCATGATCGAACCCGCATCAGACAATCTTTGGTGGACATGGATACCTGCTGTGGGTCCTTCCTCCCTCACCTTCCTCTCGCTTCCAGAAGATTGCCTGGCCATTTGTGGTAATTCTTGTGGTTATTCTTCTTGTCATACTGTGCTCTGAGAGTAATGTTCACTGCCTGTGCTGAGAACAATGAACAAGTCTCACAAATTATATGGAACCGACGCACTGATGTGCTACAGTGCACTACAATGCCGAGAACTATATTCTGCATTCTGTATCTTCCCCTTTGCTCTATCCATTATACTCGAGTTTGACGATTGTATTTATATATGGTATATCTGGTCTGTTTGGATAGCATTTAAAACAAAGCTTTTCACTATACCTCGGTACATGTGACAATGATAATCCTAAACCTAAATTCAAATCAAATCCCTTAAACATCTGGCACACTAAATCCTGCAAATCTAACACATTATGCAGAGGATTTGAAGCAACAAACTCTATTTGGACTAAGACTCCACAGAAATCAACTAGTTTTTGTTTTTGTTTAATTTAGAGATACAGCATGGAAACAAGCCCTTCAGCCACCGAGTCCATGCCAACCATTGATCACTCCTTCACACTAGTTCTATGTTATCCCACTTTTGATTCCATTCCCTGCACACTACGGGCAATTTACAGAGGCCAATTAACCGACAAACCCACACATCTTTGGGATGTGGGGAGAAACCAGAGCATCTGGAGGAAACCAACATGGTCATAGGGAGTATAATAACTCTTACCTTCAGTGTACGGACCATAATCTAAATTTCATGATATAAATGTAAAAAAAGGGTGGCATAGTGGCTCAGCGGTAGAACTGCTGCCTCACTGTGCCAGAGACCCGGGTTCAATCCCGACCTCGGGTGTTGTCTGTGTGCATGGAATTTTCACCTTCCCCCTGTGACCATGTGGTTTTCCTCCAGTTGTTCCGCTTTCATCCCACATTCCAAAGATGTGCATTTTTTTAGGTTAATTGCCGCGCTGTAAAAATTGTCCCCTAGAGTGTAGGGAGTGGATGCGAAAGTGGGATAACATAGAATTAGTGTGAATGGGTGATTGACAGTTGGTGTGGGCTCGATGGGCTGAAGGGCCTGTTTCCATGCTGTACCTCTAAACTCCAAAAGAAAAGAATGTGCAAACTCCACACAGACAGCACCAGAGGTCAGGATCGAACTCAGATCTCTGGCACTGTGAGGCAGCCGCTATATTTAAGAGGGAGTTAGATGTGGCCCTTGAGGCTAAAGGGATCAGGGGGTATGGAGAGAAGGCAGGTACAGGATACTGAGTTGGATGATCAGCCATGATCATATTGAATGGCGGTGCAGGCTCGAAGGGCCGAATGGCCTACTCCTGCACCTATTTTTCTATGTTTCAATGTTTCTACCAGCTGCAACTCTCTGCCATCCTATTCTTTGGCAACTCATTGTGGGCCGAAGGACCTGTTCCTGCCCCATACTTTTCAATGTTCAACTAACCTGGTAGAATATGGCAGAGGAGAAAGAGAAACATAAGGCTTAGAAATTCCAAAAAGAATACAGCAGGTGCTGGAAATCAGAAACGAAACAGATGTATTTGGCGGCGCGACTCACCCGTTGCAGCGGCCCCTACAGCCTGTCTGTCTTTTTTTATTTTTTGTCTAGTTAAATGTAGTGTTTGCTGTTTTTTAATAGTAAAATGTGTAAATGTGGGGGGCGGGGGGGGGGGGGGGGGGGGGAGGGGGAAACTGTTTTAAATCTCTTCCCTGTCCGGGAGACCCGACTTTTTCCCTGTCGGGTCTTGGCTGTCGTTGGGGCCTAGCACCGTGGAGCGGCCTCCAGCCTGAACGACCCGGGGGCTCGGGAGACTGCGGAGCTGCGGAGCTGCGGATCTGCGGACTCACCATCGTCGGGGGTGGCCGGCCTCGGAGCGTGGGGAGCGGCGGTGACTCGCTGCTGCGACTCGACTCCTGGGGCTCGGACACAGGCTCCAGCAACGCAGCCGCAGCCGCAGGTCCGGTGGACCGCGACATCGGGAGCTCGCGGGTCTGGGAGGAGAGAGAGAGAGACCGTTTCCCCGGAGCACCCGCAACACGACTTCTCCAGCCGGTGTCACGGGGTTGGAACGACCCGGAGCGGGACGAACATCACCCGGCACGGCTTCATGGCCGTGGGACTCACCATCGCCCGTGGGGGTTCCAACCTTGGACTTTCAGACCGGGAGCGGGGCCGTAAATCGCCCCGCGCGGCCTAAAATGGCCGTGGGACTCATCATCGCCCGCCTGGGGCTTGGACATCGGGAGAGACACGGAGAACAGGGGAGAGAAAAGACTTGCCTTCCATCACAGTGGCTTCACTGTGATGGATGTTTGTGTGAATTTAATTATGTGTATGTCTGTAAGACAGTGTCTTTGTTTGTATGGCTGTGGAAACAACATTTCGTTTGAGTCTCACTGGGGCTCAAATGATAATAAATTTGTATTGTATTGTATTGTATAATGTTGAGAATGTCATCAACCTAAAATGTCAAAGGGGCTGTCCCACTTGGGCGATCCAATCCGCGAGTTAAAAAGTGTGTCTTCGACCTTCCAGCTCGAGGGCACTCGCCTGGAAATCCTCGAGCTGGATCGACCGACCACACACACACACACACACACACACACACACACACACACACACACACACACACACACACACACACACACACATCGCAACGGCGGGGGCAGGAAAACGGGGGAGCGCTGCCTGAAATTCACTCCCGTGATGAAGGTAAAACGGCTGCACAATTACGGTCAGTCCTTTAGAGGGGGTGAGAGAAGGGGAGAGAAGGGGGGAGAGAGGGAGAGAGAAGGGGCGTGCTCTGGCCATGTATTTTTTCCGTCAAGGTCGTTGCTAAGGGGGGTTATGCGGCTCCCGGTGGCGGGCATCAGTCGACCCGCCTTACGTGGTTTGCCTAGATGTGCTAAGAGTGCGGAGCTTGGTTGTTTTCAGCCAGCGTGGTGCTCCACACAGGGAGGGAGGTGTTGTGGCTGCGGGGATGGCCGGTCCTCGCTCTGTCATGGGGGGTGTCTAGGAGAGGCGTGTGCTTAGAGTGGTACTGACTGAGCTTACCCCCACTCCGTCGGATTTACTATTCGGGCCTAGGCTCCACACAACTTGTGCCGCCTTTCCAAGATGCCCAACGTGCCGTTTCGTGATGCGAAGAGACACATACTGTACAAAATGCTCCTGCACATTCTGCACCTCCTTGCCTTCGTCTTCCGTCTGGATACACCTTGGCGGTCCGTGTTACTACCTGAAGGCGGGGGTGGTCCCCAGTGGAGGGCTCTCTACAAGGGAGTCATCCCCCTTTACATTTGGAACCTGGGGTAGAGAGTGTTGCAGAGCAGTGGCGTGCAATAAACCTTTGAGTCGGTTCACGGGCTTGCCGGTCGTCTGTATTTTCTGCAGCGAGGAAGAGACCGTGTTCCACGTGTATATGGAGTGTGAGAGGTTGCTGCCCCTTTACCAATATCTGAAGGGGTTGTTCCTCAAGTTTTGGTTACATTTTATCCTGGTGTTTGGACACAAGGCAGGGAGTGGGAGAGAGCCGATATGGTCGGTTTGCTCCTGGGCCTGGCCAAGATGGTCATTCGCGGGTCCAGGCAGCAGGCAGTCGATGGTCATGCCAAAGTCGACTGCCTGCCCCTCTTCCGGGCCTACGTCCATGCTCTCGTGTCCCTAGAGAGGGAACATGCGGTGTCCCACGGGGACTCTGGAGGCCTTCCGTGAACGCTGGTCACTGCGTGGGGTCGAGAGCACTGTAAATAATGACTGCATCATTGTATTATAATGTTTGCTTGATGTATTGTAACCTCTGAATGTGTTTTTGATTTGATATATTATGCATTTTTGCTGAATATTATCCATGGAAAAGAAAAAAATAAGAAGGGGAGGAGAAGGGGGGAGAAGGGGAGAGAATGGGGGAGAAGGGGGGGAAAAGGAGTGGAGACACTTAAGAAGTATAATAAAGTTTAGCGGGCATTTTACCTACTGGTAGGTCTTCCTTGGTCCTGAAAACACCAATGACCAATCAGAATGCCCGGTCAGCGAAGGAGATTGCCTACGGCTGCCCTCGACTGCCTGTAACTAAATAGTGACCCCATTCAGATTCAGATTCAGATTCAATCTTTATTGTCATTGTGCAGTGTACAATACAGAGACAATGAAATGCAGTTAGCATCTCACCCAGAAGAGCGAACATAGAACTCCACTGCACTATGAGTTAAAAAGAGCCATGCCGACCAACTTTTACTCGCAGAAAATTTTTTCAACATGCTGACATTTTGTCCCGCGACCTAGCTGACTTCCCTCGAGTATGAAGGAGAGTTCCAGAGACCTCATAGGACCTCCTAGGACCACGTGTCGACCATGCTGCGAGTTTGAAGGTCGTAAACACTCTTCTAAACTCGCAGATTAGGTCGCCCAAGTGGGACAGCCCCTTAACTCTGCTCCTCACAGTACACGTGCTAACCAACCTGCTGAGTATTTCTGGTGTGCTCAAAATGGTTGCAAGATGGATGTAGCTGTTGCTGAGTCTATGCTTGGTGTCGCCAATGCAGCTTCACATCCAACGTCACTCTCTGAAGAAGGGTCCCGACCCGAAACGTCACCCACTCCTTCTCTCCAGAGATGCTGCCTGTCCCGCTGAGTTACTCCAGCATTTTGTATCTAAAATCACTCTCTGACATGTCCGTCACCTCCAATGTAATACCACCACCAGTCACATCTTCCCATTATCCCAAATGGTTGCTTTTTATCATTCAACTGAGGAGGTTTGTAAGAGTCGCAGAAAACATGCCGAATTTAGAAACTTAGTTATACAGCACAGAAACAGATACTTTGGCCCAACCACTCCTACCGACCAAGATTCCCTATTCAAACTAGTCTCATTCCCTGCGTTTAACTCATATCCCTCTAAACCTTTCTTATCCATGCACTTGTCCAGATGTCACTAGTAGCGTGGATAGGGGAGAACCAGTGGATGCGGTGTATGTGGACTTCCAGAAGGCTTTCGACAAGGTCCCACATAAGAGTTAGTATACAAACTTAAAGCACATGGCATTGGGGGTTCAGTATTGATGTGGATAGAGAACTGGCTGGCAAACAGGAAGCAAAGAGTAGGAGTAAACGGGTCCTTTTCGCAATGGCAGGCAGTGACTAGTGGGGTACCGCAAGGCTCAGTGCTGGGACCCCAGCTATTTACAATATATATTAATGATCTGGATGAGGGAATTGAAGGCAATATCTCCAAGTTTGCGGATGACACTAAGCTGGGGGGCAGTGTTAGCTGTGAGGAGGATGCTAGGAGACTGCAAGGTGACTTGGATAGGCTGGGTGAGTGGGCAAATGTTTGGCAGATGCAGTATAATGTGGATAAATGTGAGGTTATCCATTTTGGTGGCAAAAAAACGGGAAAGCAGACTATTATCTAAATGGTGGCCGACTAGGAAAAGGGGAGATGCAGCGAGACCTGGGTGTCATGACACACCAGTCATTGAAAGTAGGCATGCAGGTGCAGCAGGCAGTGAAGAAAGCGAATGGTATGTTAGTTTTCATAGCAAAAGGATTTGAGTATAGGAGCAGGGAGGTTCTACTGCAATTGTACAGGGTCTTGGTGAGACCACACCTGGAGTATTGCGTACAGTTTTGGTCTCCAAATCTGAGGAAGGACATTATTGCCATAGAGGGAGTGCAGAGAAGGTTCACCAGACTGATTCCTGGGATGTCAGGACTGTCTTATGAAGAAAGACTGGATAGACGGTTTTATATTCTCTAGAATTTAGGAGATTGAGAGTGGATCTTATAGAAACTTACAAAATTCTTAAGTGGTTGGACAGGCTAGATGCAGGAAGATTGCTCCCGATGTTGGGGAAGTCCAGGACAAGGGGTCACAGCTTAAGGATAAGGGGGAAATCCTTTAAAACCGAGATGAGAAGAACTTTTTTTCACACAGAGAGTGGTGAATCTCTGGAACTCTCTGCCACAGAGGGTAGTTGAGGCCAGTTCATTGGCTATATTTAAGAGGGAGTTAGATATGGCCCTTGTGGCTAAGGGGATCAGGGGGTATGGAGAGAAGGCAGGTACGGGATACTGAGTTGGATGATCAGCCATGATCATATTGAATGGCGGTGCAGGCTCGAAGGGCCGAATGGCCTACTCCTGCACCTAATTTTTATGTTTCTATGTTTCTAAATGTTGTTATTGTACCTGCCCCAACTACTTCCTCTAGCAGCTCGTTCCATATACCCACTGCCCAGTGTTTGAAGAAGTTGCACCCAATCTGTTCCCCGCATGCACTTGTACACGATCACCCCTCAGCCTCCTGTGCTCCAAGGAATACAGTTTAATCATCAGTATCACCTTCCCAACCCTACCCCCTTCAGCTTCCTGGTCGGTCATGTTGGGTGAGTGTATGCCCCAGAATGTGACAGGGAAGTTGGTGTAAGTATTTATGGAGGGCAACAATTCTGAACTTTAATGATTGCATTTGTAAAATTCTAAATCGGTAAAAAATGTTAAAAAGAAAACATTGTTAAAAATCTTACTAAAAAGTGTATGTCCCACAGGCTTCTACCCTTGCACACTCCTTGATTTTGTCTATGTCCCGGAATATGTTTACCCTGCCATCCATTGTATGATCCCAATGTGAATCATATAAACTCTGAGTAAGATTATGGATTTATTTTAATTGCTGCTTAACAAGCTAAAAAAATATTAGCATTAAATCAGTGTGATAACGTATGATTACTCTCAGGAGCACTTTTGGAAGTGTGGGCAAAGGTTAGTGCCCACTCGATTAATGCTAACAAAATTACTACACCTTAACACACAATTAGTGTGTGCAATAGCTTTAACACTCAGAATAAATAGAAGTCCTATGAGTGAAATGAGATCCCTTAATAGTCAAATTAAATTAAGAATCATTATAATAAACTTGTTATTTGATAGATCAATCTTAATCTCTTTTGCTTTTGCCTCGCCCACATATAGCAGCGCACCACAGGTTGGATCATCATGTTAGAAAAAGCAAATATAAATGCAGTGATGACAGTGGAATTAAGATTTACAATTTTAAGATAGAAGTCAAGGAAAGAGCGTTCACGCCGCGGCCCTGTTTCCACCAATCTTTCCACCACCAAGCACGTGAAGCCCAGGAAGCTACAAGACAGACACCGTTGTATGCAGATGCCGAGAAGTGTGTTCAGCTCTGGCTGAACAACTTCTAATCTCGTGTGTGGACTCGATAAGAAGAAGAAGATAGAAGTAAGAACTCAGAGAAAGAAAAAGCTGAGGGGCGGCCGTTAAGTTTTGAGAGGATGGATGCATGTTTTCAGATGTGGTGGAGCTGAGATCAAATTCAGTTTTAGTTTATTGTCAGGTGTACCGAGGTACAGTGAAAAGCTTTTGTTGTGTGCCAACCAGTCAGCGGAAAGACAATAGATGATTACAATCGAGCCATTCACAGTGTACAGATACATGATAAGGGAATAACGTTTATAAAATAGTTACTGATAAATCCAATATAGCATTCTGGAGAAGCTTCTTTACTTGGTGAATTCTTAGGACTTGCTACCCCTTTTGAATAAAGTTTAGAGATACAGCATCAAAAGTGGACATTCGGCCCACTGAGTCCATGCCGACCTGCGATCACCTGTGCACTATTTGTATCCTACACATTAGGCACAATTTAAAGAAGACAATTAACCTACAAACCTGCACGTATATGGAATGTGGGAGGAAAGCGGAGCACCCGGAGACAACCCACCCACCGTAGTACACACAGCATGTGATTCAGTGCTAATCTTTAATCGAGAAGCATAATTGCTGATCTTTACCCTGCTAAGTGGCCTAATTTTAATCCCGGACCTGATATGGAAGTAGAATTATAATTTGTCATAGAAAATGTTAGCCCTGGAATTATGCTTTATTATTTCATGCATTGAATTACAGAGCATTATGGTAATTTTTCTTATGTCACAGGAACATAAAGAGTGGAATAAGGCAAAAAAGGAGAGATTCGGGCTGATAACAAGTGCTTAACATCAGAGAACACTTTGGTTTAGTTTAGTTTAGGAGCAGAATTAGGCCATTCAACCCATTGAATCTGCTCCACCTTTCAACCATTACCCTTTAACCATATAACAGTTACAGCACGGAAACAGGCCATCTCGGCCCTTCTAGTCCGTGCCGAACACGTATTCTCCCCTAGTCCCATCTACCTGCACTCAGACCATAACCCTCCATTCCTTTCCCGTCCATATAACTATCCAATTTATTTTTAAATGATAAAATCGAACCTGCCTCCACCACCTCCACTGGAAGCTCATTCCACACAGCTACCACTCTCTGAGTAAATAAGTTCCCCCTCATGTTACCCCTAAACTTCTGTTCCTTAATTCTCAAGTCATGTCCTCTTTGAATCTTCCCTACTCTCAGTGGGAAAAGCTTATCCACGTCAACTCTGTCTATCCCTCTCATCATTTTAAAAACCTCTAGCAAGTCGCCCCTTAACCTTCTGCGCTCCAAAGAATAAAGACCTAACTTGTTCAACCTTTCTCTGTAACTTAGTTGCTGAAACCCAGGCAACATTCTAGTAAATTTCCTCTGTACTCTCTCTATTTTGTTGACATCCTTCCTATAATTAGGCGACCAAAATTATACACCATTAGGCGACCAAAATTGTACACCAGTACAATTGCCCCAGTCTTGGCAATCTTTCCCTCTCAACCTCATTCAGCTGCCTTCTCCCCATAACAGATTCAGATTCAGATTCAATCATTATTGATAGAACCATTATGGTTCTATCAATCTTGGCTATAAAATACCCAATGACAGCCTCCACAGCCTATGGCTAAGAAATTCCACTTCATCTCCTTTCAAAAGGTGCGTCTTTTTATTCTTAGGCTGTGCCCTCTGGGTATTAAACTCTCCCATTACTGGAAACGTCTTCTCCACCTTCATTTTATCAAGGCCTTTCATTATTCGGTAGGTTTCAATGAGATCCCCCCTTAACTACAGGCCCAGTGCCATCAAATGCTCATCATGTATTAATCCAATTATCCCCAGGATCATTCTTATAAATCTCTGTTGGACCCTCTCCAACATCAGCACATCCATCCTCAGATATGGGGCTCAAAACTGTTCACAATACTGTGATCCATATAAGCATTCTGACCAGTGTCCTATTCAGTATTTCTTTTGGGGGAAGGGAGGGCAAATGAGCCAAGGAAATTCATGGAAGTTTGTCCTACCTCTGCTTATAGTTAACACCCACTCATAGAAACATAGAAAATAGGTGCAGGAGGAGGCCATTCGGCCCTTCGAGCCAGCACCGCCATTCATTGTGATCACGGCTGATCATCCCCTATCAATAACCCGTGCCTGCCTTCTCCCCATATCCCTTGACTGCACTAGCCCCTGAAGCTCTATCTAACTCTCTCTTAAATCCATCCAGTGACTTGGCCTCCACTGCCCTCTGTGGCAGGGAATTCCATAAATTCACAACTCTTTGGGTGAAAACGTTTTTTCTCACCTCAGTCTTAAATGACCTTCCCTTTATTCTAAGACTGTGGCCCCTGGTTCTGGACTCGCCCAACATTGGGAACATTTATTCCTGCATCTGGCTTGTCCAGTCCTTTTATAATTGTATATGTTTCTATAAGATTCCCCCTCATCCTTCTAAACTCCAGTGAATACAAGCCTAGTCTTTTAAATCTTTAGCCTAGTCTTTTCAATCTTTAAGCCAGGCAGTATCCTGGTAAAATGTAGACACAAGAAACTGCAGATGCTGGTTTACCAAAAAAGACACAACGTCTTGGAGTACATCAGTGGGTCAGGCAATATCGCTGGGGAACATGGATAGGCAACATTCCCAGTCCGGAGTGTTTAAGAAGGAACTGCAGATGCTGGAAAATCAAAGGTAGACAAAAGTGCTGGAGAAACTCAGCGGGTGCAGCAGCATCTATGGAGCGAAGGAAATAGGCAACGTTTCGGGCCGAAACCCTTCACCCTGCTTCACACTGATTGTAGTGGGGGGAGAATGCTGGGGTGGGGCAAAGCGTGGCCAGTGATAAGTGGACACGGGTGCGAAGGGGCTTTATTAATTTCAGATGGTTGGACAAAAGTCAGAGGTGAAAGGATAAAAAGTATGAGATCAGCATTTGGTAAACCTCTTCTGCACCCTCGCCAAAGCCTCCACTTCCTTCCCCGTAGTAGGGAAACCAGAACTGAAAAATACTCCAAATGCAGTTTAACCATGGTCCCATAAAACTTCAAACATGACTTCCTGACTCTTATACTCAATGTCCAGCTGATGAAACAAGCATGGTCAATAGTAAGATGTTAAAGAACAGAGGTATCTAGGAGTGCATCCCCACTGATCCCTGAAGGTAGCAGGACGTAGATCAGGTGGTTAAGAAGGAATCTAAGCTTTATCACCTGTACTGTAGGATATGAGAGTAAAGGAAATATTATTGAACTGTATCAAACTCCAGTTAGGCCTGACCTAAAATATTATGCATAGTTCAGTTAATCCCATTACAGAAAATATGTGAAAGTACCCAAATACAGGAATGGTAATATTTGTAAGATTGGAGTCACAAAAGACTGCAGATGCTGCAATCAGGTGCAAATAAAGCAAAATGTCAGAGTTGAGCAACATTTAATTTTACTTGCGTGTTGTCGAAGCTGGAGATTTATAGTTACAAGGACGAAACACATGAACTTGACTTCTTTGGAACTAAATAGAATTTATAGTTACAAGGCCGAAACACATGGACTTGACTTCTTTGGAAACTAAATAGAATGAGATGGCATTTTTGGAGGTGCAGAAGATAATGATGGGCCAAGAGGGGGCAAAAAGGAAGGATTTATTTACCTTGGCAAAAGAGCTTATAAATAATGGAATTAGATTTAAGTTACCGTAATTAGCAGAAAGACAGGAAGGGAGTTGACAAATAATTTCAACCAAATTATAATGGGTCTCTGGCATTTAGTGGCTGAAAGAATAGTGGGAATGGATTGGCTCATCATATTTAATCTGAAATTTGGATAATCATTGAAAGATCATAGCCCACAAGGCTATGAACAGAGTGATGAGAGCAAAAATAACCTACATGGCTCAAATCTGGTTAGCATGGACAGACAGGCTGGTCTGCCGTAAAATGTTATGCCCCAATGATCCACATAACTTTGCACCAACATCTGTAGAATTTTGTAAAACAGGCAGAATTAACAATTGTTCAATAATAGTTGGTAGTGGCAATGTTGATTTTAATATTCAGGAAAAGAAAAGCTATTAATTGTCTATTGGCTCAATGAGTTTCTGAAGTTATGTTCTGAGTTTTCATTTGCCCATAAATTCCACGGATTTTAACTTGAATATCAGCATCTTTCTGAACTCTTAAACTAAAATGAATACCTGGTTTCCAGAATCCCCTGGAAGGTAACAGTGATTTATTTCTGCAAGTAGCGATTAATGCAAGGTGAATTGTTACACTTCATTCTAACAGTGTTAAGATTTTTGTTAACTAAAATTATTAAACAATAAAGGAAAAATGCAGGTAAATCTCTGTGTGGTGATAGCATCAGGATGGATAGAATAGAGAGGTGGGACTATGGCAGTGAGTGATCGAGTGGGGGGAGGGGTATAAGAGCAGTGGGGAAAGGAGTTATCTACCCTTCTGTGTTTGCTGTATATTGGGGCAGATTCAAGTCCAAAGTGTATCAGGGATAGAATGTTAAATGGTGACCCAGTTTTGTGCCACCTTCCTTCAGTCCTTCAATTCACTGCAATGCATAATGTTTATCCGAAATCCAAATAATCTATAGTAAACACAAAAATATTCGGATATACACATGCCTGCAATAAATGTTAAAATTCTTCATTTATTTATTAGTTCCACGGGAATTCAAGAGAAGTTTAATTAAAAAACTGCTACATTGGCTTAGTTCTCTAAATCTTTGTTTGCGTTGTTGGAGTCATTTAAAAAAAGTATTTCTCATTACCTCATGAAATCTCTTTGGCCTTCACTGTGCATCACTGAGCTATGAGTGCCGCTTCCGTTTACATTTACAGCAGCTATGAGAGTGCAAACCATCACACCTTCTCCATTATTGTGCCTTGCTCTCCTCACCCCGGCCAAAGTGTACACGGGGAGCTGACCGCTAACATTAAGAGGCAAGTTGTGAAGAAGCAACATTCTCCTCAGTGCAGCCCTTTAGGTGCGCATTCATTAGATTGGTTGGCGATAATAAACAATTCCTCTTTTCCTGTAAAACACAAAGTGGTGGAGTAACTCAACAGGTCTGGCAGGTTAGGAATGTGGAGGGAATGGATAGGCAACTTTTCGGATTGCGACCTTTCTTCAGACTGATTGTGGTGGATGGTGGGGGTGGGAGGGAATGAGGAACCTCATCTATGCCAGCACTTACACCTGCTAAATTATTCCAGGGCTTTGTGTCTTACTCAAAATTCAAGCATCTGCAGTTCCTGGTATCTCAGCTTTTCCTGTACCTATACTCTCCCTTTTGCTTTCTGCTCTTTTTTTTCTTCACATAGTTGCTGCAATAGTTTATCACAATGATTAAGTTAGACAAAATATGCTGGAGAAACTCAGCGGGTGAGGCAGCATCTATGGAGAGAAGGAAAAGGCGACATTTCGGGTCGAGATCCTTCTTCAGACTGATGTCGGGGGGGGGGGGAGAAAAGAAGTAGGAAGAGACAATAGGACTGTGGGAGAACTGAGAAGGGGGAGGGAAAGGAGTGATAGGGGAAGGAAGAATTCATCATTCACAATGATGAATTTGATAATTGAAATTAATGTTCTCATGTAAAACATAATAATGCACCTTGTACATTTGACATATGCGTTGTAAAATTAGGCACATCATCTAGTACCTTGCTTTTATCCATGAGTTACACAATGATAATTTTTCAACAGGCTTTACAATGTTGTACTTTTTGCATGCTAATTGTTTTGGCTTCTTTGTGATTGCTCAATCTATTCTAGTTCGTCGGTATGCTTAGTTGGTAATATTAAGAGATAAATCTGATAAAATCTGAAATACCTTTCCTGTTATCCAGTTCAGCTTGTGACAGCTACTTACAATCAAAAGATACCACTGGAGAAAAGAATCCTCTAATACTGTAATTTAAATATGCCTTCATTTGTAATTAAGAGACAAAAATCTTGTGGGTTTTCTAGAAATTCCCGAGTGAATGAATACTGATAATTTAATTGTTCCATCAGAGCTAAGCTGTTACGACTGCCAGCTAGACTTTCTTGTGTATTTGGCTGGAATGATTCATTCTTCAATATTTTGTTTACCATTTAAAAATTTAAAAAATATCAGTAAATCTGGAATGAAATTTTATCTCTGGTAGAGGAACACCACCCCAATTTCACTAAGTATGATTACAAAACAATGCAAACATTGCTCTCTTTATTTTCCTTGGAACTGGATTCCATTTTGAATTTATACCTAATCTAGTACATTATGTACAATAAAAAATAAAATATTAGAGCAACTCAACGGGTCAGGCCACATATGGGAAGGGGTTGGATAGACAATGTTTCAGGTTCTTTAGAATAATGGAGTAGGTTGGGGCAGGACAAACGTGGAATAGAGAGATGGGGGTGAAGTAGACCTTGGTAGATGAATACAGGTGCAGGCATGGGGGGTGTGGGAGGAGTAGGTGTGGTTGGCCGACGGGTGGAGTAAGTGACACTGGTGCGAGGTGAAAATGAGACAAGAGGGTAACAAATAAGGAAAGAAATGTGTGAAAAGTGACGCAATGGAAATGGGTGGAAGGGGTCAGGGGGTGAGGAAAGAGGGGGAATAAAAGGGAAACATGGGACTAGGGGATGGGAAGTGTATGCAGAAAGAGAAAGGGGCAGGATGACGGCAGTTGTGGAAGATGGTGGGGTGGGGGTCGGTGCAATGAAAGTGAAGGAATTTTTTTAACCCAAAATAATTTTAATCAAATATTTACAAAAATACAAACAAACCCACCACCATAAATACAAAATAAACAAATATTCTTAAATATTAAATAACTATTTCCCCATCCTTATTGAGGATACATTCCCCCCCACCCCCCGCAGTGCCCAGCGGTCTCGGCAATCCCCCAGAGCACCCGTGGAGGGCACGTAGTCCCTTTCTAAAACCACCCGGGCGCAGACGCAACCTTGGAAAAGGTGCAAAGAGAAGGAACGTTGGGGCATTTAACCTGGAATTGGAGAATTAAATGTTCATGCCTGTTTAGGAAAGAACTGCAGATGCTGATTTAAATCACAAAATGCTGGAGTAACACAGCGGAACAAGCAGCATCTCTGGAGAGAAGGAATGGGAACCCTTCCTCAGACTGACATGTTCATGCCGTTGGGTTGTAAGCTACCCAATGGGAATATAAGGTGCTGTTCTTCCATTTTGTGTGTGGCCTCTCTCTGGCAATAATGGATTAGAATTAGAATTACCTTTATTGTCATTCAGACCTTACGGAAGGCCAAGGACAGAAGAGTCAATATGGAAATCAGATGGGGGTTAAAATGATTAGAAGTTGAGAGCTCCAGCAGGCCATGGTGGACAGAATGCTAGTGTTTGGCACAACGGTCGTCCAGTCTAAACTTGTCTTGCTGATGTAAAGGATTAACATCAAGTTTGATTCCAATGCAGCCCAAACCATCACACAACCTCTCTTCCATTGACTCCATCTACACTTCACGCTGCCTCGACAGGGCCACCAGTATAATCAAGGACGTGCCCCAGATTCAAGGACAGTTTCTTCCAAGCTGTTATCAGGCAACTGAACCATCCTATCAGCAACTAGCTACCATCTACTTCATTGGAGACTCTTGGACTATCTTTAATCTGACTTTACGGGACTTTATCTTGCACCATATGTGATTCCCTTTATCCTGAAACTACACACTGTGGATGGCTCGATTGTAATCATGTAGGGCCTTTCCTCTGACTGAATAGCATGCAAGCAAAAGCTTTTCACTGTACCTCAGTACACGTGGCAATAAACGTATATAAACGTAACGGTATGATCAGTGAATTATCCTATTTTGGATACAAATCTACAAACAACCCAGCCTTTTCTTTATTTTCCCTTCCTCCTGCCCCCCCCCTCCCCCCTCTCCCCACATATTACCTCCCAACCCCCTCTTCCCTGTGCCCTACGTGGGCTCACATCTATTTCTCCCCTTATATATTCTCTCCTCTGGCTTCACAATTCGCACTTCTTCAACCCTTAACACACCTTTTGTCTTGTTATAACTGGCCTTTGCCCAACTGGCATCAGCCTATCAAAACTCCCCCTTACTTTTATCCTCCTATCACTCGCCAGGCTTTACCCTGCTCCTCTGAGCATTCTTCCCCCCTACTGTAATCAATTGGCAGAAGGGTCCCAACCCGAAACGTTACCTATCCCTGTTCTCCAGATATGCTATCTGACCCATTGAGTTACTCCAGCACCCTGTGTCTTTATTTGATTGAATACAGGTTTTTGTGCATTAGTGTGTTTTCATGGTGTGAAATGGATAGAACGTGACTGATGGCAGGGATTTCTATTTGTATTATGATGTCAATTTTTATCGTTATTCATCTTCCAATCAATACCTGATTCTGTACCTGGTTCCATCTTTCACTTGGGCCACCCTCCCCCTCTCCTCTTTCTGCTAGGAATTCTGCCTCTGCACATCAGTCTAAAGATGCAATATGTCATCTATCCATTTCCAATCACAGGTGCTGCCAAACCCGTTACTCCAATAATTTGTTTTTTACTCCATGTAACTCAATCCTTGAACATTCTTCTATCTTCATTGCTGCCAGGGTTACATTTACTTGCTGAATACAACCATTAAAAATAAACATTAAATATGTAATTGGCAGGATTTCGTTGTTGGCTTCCACCTCCTGATTCATATATTTATTTTAAATTATTTTTAATTAAAATGCTTTCAAAATTAATCCTTACATTGATGTATTCCAAAAATTACATCGCCATCAAATAACTGCACACGCCAGCCATTTCTCACTGGCTCTGTTGCTCAGTTTTGTTAACATGGTGTTTGTAGATGAGCAAAACTGACCCTTGAGTATTTGCCAAGAGTAAGATTTTCTTCTCCCCAAATGGACCTCGCTGAGTTCCTCCATCACTTTGTGTTTTGAACAAAGGCAGGCCTTCTTTTAAAAACTAAATGAAAACTTATTACTTTAGTATCTGTTAAATGCAACACTAAATCAAAGAAAACACACCTGGATAAACAATTCTGTCAATCACGTCTGTAATTATTTCATTTATCCACACTGGAACTAATCAATTAGTTTGTGTGGGTGGTAAGTTTGAAACACTTTTAGCAGGCAGATTCATCCATTATCCTGTCAATATTTAAGCCATTCTACAATACTGCGTTACTTAAATCGACAGGAATAGAATGTGGACGAAGCAGTATCATTAATACCAGTTAAGATGTATAGAACAATTTTTTTCAAAATACATGGCATAGTTATTGCTGGTTAGGCCAGTGCTTATTGCTTGACCCTGATAAGGACAGGATATGTGTCTGTAGTGAAGGTGATAGAGAATGAGCTTCTTGAACCACAGCAGACATGGACTGAAGAATTGCAAAGGAAATTAAATATTGTGTGCAAGGATATAGAAAGGATGTGGTTGCATTGAAGAGAGTGCAGAGGTGATTCCCCAGGATGTTGCCTAGATTGAAAAAGTTTACTTATGAGGAGAGATTGGATAGATTGGGCTTGTTCTCTCTGGGGTTAAGGAGGATGCGTGGTGGCACGATAGAGGCATATGACTTTATAAGATGCATAAATTGACTAGATAGCTAAAATCCATGGTAGGGAAGTCAAGAACAAGATGACGTAAGGTTAAGCAGAGAAAGGTATTTTAAAGTGGACCTGGGAATTTTTTTTCTACACAGAGAATGGTTGATATGTGGAACGTGCTGTCTGAGGAGGTTGGTGATACTATTGGTTTATTATTATCATGTGCACTGAGAAACAGTGAAAATCTTTATTTTGTGTGCTATCCAGGCAGATCATTACTATACATGAGTTATAACTGGTGGTGGAAAATAAATTATAAATAAAGTGCAGAATATAATGTTACAGCTACAAAATATAAAAAGTGCAGATGCTGCAATGAGGAAGATTGCAAGATCCTCCTTAGTATATGTGAGGTGTGTTCAAGAGTCTAATAACAGCGGGGAAGAAGTTTTTCTTGAATTTGATTTGACCTGCATTGAAGACTTTGAGTTTTTGATGTAATCAAATACAATCACAATGTATAAGAGACATTTGGATAGACACTTACATAGGAAAGTCATAGAAGGGCATGGTCCTAATGCAGACAAATAGCCAGTGTAGATGGGCAAAAAGGTCAGCATGGTACTGGTGTACTGAAGTGCCTGCTTCTGTGCTGTGAAACTCTATGACTCTGTGTGGGTTATTAGTAGCAATGTTACAAAATTTTGAGATTTAAAAAATCAAGTCTGCAATTTATCCCATCAGATAAAGCATAACAATAAGTTTAATTTGACACCAAATTCACTTTCATATCTCAAGTATTAAAAAAGTTATGACCATTTTCATACTCGGAAATTAGCATCTTGTTCCCTATTGATTTTCAATGGACATTACAAAAAAGCTGTGATCTTGGATAGTCAAACGCCCATTTCTTAAGGAAAGATTAACATTTTTAAATAGCCTAAGTGTCCAAAGATTATTCACAAATAATTCACAATATAACATGATTTTTATATCTAATTTACATTAATTTATAGGCCAAATGGAAGGAATTTAGTGTTCAATTGCTGTAAATAAATGCCCATTTAAATCGGCTTTCTAGTGGGTTCATGTGGAACGCGCTGGTTTAGAACGTTGACATAGCGCTGGATTAGTGCCCTCAAATGCCGAGAAAAATACTGCGGGATATAAAAAGCCCAAAATAAACTATTCGTTATAGATAACTTGATATTCAGGGTTATATATATGCCCCATTTAATGTAAAAATAAGGTACATACCTTTAATTGTTTGCTCTATAAAACCTTGGGGCTGTGAGAGGTTGCGAAATCATAGAGTAATTTTAAAACTATTATAACTATATTATCGAGGCCTATAAAACTAATAATACCTTTTGCGACCGGGTCTTGCAGCGATTTTTCGTTAATGATTTACTAGGCTGAACATGTGCGATTAGTACAGCCTAGTAAAAATCGCGTTTTAAACCCGCCCCCTCCAAACAGCGCCAAAATCGCCGACATGGCTGAGGGCAGATTCCCAATGACGATTCAGGTAGGTTTTGTAACATACCTATTATTAGAAGACAAATAATATTTTATAGCACAGTTCACAATACCTTTCATCGCTTGTTAATGAAAAAGAATAAGCTGATCGGATGGGAATTAGCTGCATTGGATAAGGCTGGCATTTGCAGACTGAACATACTTGGGCAATATTTGGGGGGGGGAAGAAGAAAGGAAGAGGAGGAGCCAGTGGGTTGAGGGAGAGCTGAGAAGGGGAGGAGAAAGTAAGGACTACCTGAAATTAGAGAAGTCAATGTTCATACCACTAGAGTGCAAATTGCCCAAGCGAAATATGAGGTGCTGCTCCTGCAATTTACGGTGGTCCTCACTCTGGCCATGGAGGAGGCCCAGGACAGAAAGGTCAGATTCGGAATGGGAGGGAGCGTTGAAGTGCTGAGCTACCGGGAGATCAGGTTGGTTATTGCGAACCGAGCGGAGGTATTCGCCGAAGTAATCGCCAAGCCTAAGCTTGGTCTCACTGATGTAGAGCTGACGACATCTAGAGCTGTAGACAAAAATGCTGGAGAGACTCAGCGGGTGAAACATTGTGATCTGTGGCAAGTCTAATTCAATCAATCATTAAATAAATCTAAACCGTATTATTTTTAAATGTTAATGTGAAATCGTCATCATAAGCATTCAGTTATCCTTGCATCAGTGGTAGGGAATTTATTGGAGTGGATTTTAAAGGATAGGGTTTCTATACATTTTGAAAAGGCAGAGACTTATTAGGGATATTCCGCATGTCTTTGTGTGGAGGAAATTCTTGCTCACTAATTTGACTGAGTTTTTTGAAGGGATTACAAAATAGATTTATGAAGGTGGGGGGTTGATGTTGTCCAAACGGACTTTAAAACAGCATTTGCCGTGGTCTTTCCCAGTATGCTAGTCTACAAGGTTACGCCACAAGGAATCCAAGGTAAGCCAGTTGATTGGATCCAAAATTGGTTTTATGATAGGAGACAGAGGATAGTGGTGGAAGTTTTGATTGAAAGTCTGTGATTAGCAGTGTCCCTCATGGATCAGTACTGGGACCTTTGGGGTTTGTGATCTATTTTACAAGATTAATGTGAAATTTTCATCATAGGCAATAAGCACCAAAGTTTAAACTTCATTAGCAGTGGGTGTGTACGCCAAAGCCACATCCCACGTTTATTTGCAGTCAATAATCCTTACACTCAAAGTAAAACTGGTCATCAGCCCACAGTCTACATTTCCCCTAACTGGACTGATCCTATGTTCTTATTCAGATATGCCTCATTTATGATTATCATTGGAAATAACTACTAGGCAACCTTATTTTAACATGAAAATCTTCTTTCATGGAGGTATGTTGGAGGATAAAAACATTACATATAAAGATTGCCAGCAGAATAGGAAGACATGTGCAAACAAACAATTATCCTTAAAATATAGTAAATAATAATGAAGAAAGAAACAACAAATATATTTTGTTATTATACAAAGATAGTTTAATTGTGCGATTAACAATTAATAACCATCCCCATCTGAACATTTTTGCATAAAGAAAAAACGTAATATGCTTTAAAAAAAAACATGGTCAGATTTAACAAAATAATTTGTGATCTCATAGTTCCACGTAGCAAGATAACTCAGAGAAACAGATACACATAATCTTCTTACAGATATTTACTGAGAAAAGCTTCAATCCATTGTAAACTGAAGGAAGACACATTGCAAAACATCTATTTTTGTGTTAATTTTATAAGTTATCTAATGTATTTAATTTTTATTGACCTATGTTCATTTGCATGATGGTTTAACATTAATATAGAAAATTGCATACACCATAAAGATTGAAGCCCATGGTATGAATTGCTTTGATAACATACAGCAGTTTTAGGCAAATTTTAAAGCCCAATTTTTCAATTGAAACTTTTAAGACACTTTGTATCACTGCCCATCAAAATACATTTATAAATAGAAAAAGTCAGTATGAAAAAGCACAATGTTACATGTAACAGAAACTTCAAAAAATTAATTACATCATGAGGCTAAGTTTTCTGAAAATAAATAGTCTAAATTACACAATTTTTAAAAAAAAAGTTGTGTTTCACATTTTAAAATCAGGTAATGACAAGACTCAAAGTTACAGTGATTGCTCTCTTGCAGAATAATTGAATGATGGCAGTGCCATATTACACAAGGCAATTATTGGCATATTTTCCATTAACACTGCATTTCGCAGTGAGCAGTTTCTTCCTTTTTTTTGTATCCTCATTTACAAATTTGTTATTTTCAAAAGGCCAAATTTTTCTTGTAAGTTGCAAAACACAGATTGGTTTTTAATGGAGAACTGAAACTGGAGTATTTTTATCCATTTAGAACCGGGTAATCTGTGATTATATGTGGAAAACTCCTGAATCTGCAATTTATGTCTGACAGCCAATACAGTTACAGACAAACATGAGACAGTACCAATTTCCCTTGTTGGTACTTTGTACAGAAACTGCCATTAATCAGTAAACAGCAGTTACAAAAATGTTCAAGGCAATTCCAAATGCTTTATATGTAGCTGCTAGTTTGCTTGAACAAAAAGATACTTCTAGTGCAGTCTGCATTATCCATAGGAGAATTGTTCAGTCTTTTACTGGGATTCTTTATCAGTTTTTTGTGCAAGTTTGTAAAGCCTGTTGGTCTTTCTGATGAATAATGCAGGAAACAAGATGCTTTTTTTTCAAATAATTATACATAAGTGGCACAGTTTCAAAAAGAAATTATTGTTATATCAGGGTCAGTCTTTTGGTTCCTGATTAGAATCTAAGTTATTTGTAGTCCCTTCTCCCAGTAAGGTATCTTCTACTTTCACTGAATATATTTCTTTTGAACTTTTACCTCCATCACTTTCTTCTGAGTCCTCAGAGTCCTCCAGCAACTCTTCTTTTTCATATTCTGCCACATCTACCTCCAAACCTGCATGGTCTTTCAGCTTGCCATGATGCTTGAGATGGTAACGTTGGTTTTGAAAGAACTTTATAATTGTGTACTTGGGCAGGTCAAGTTGAGCTGACAGAGTCTGAATTGCTTCTTCATCTGGGTACAAGCCTACATCCTGTATAAAGCTCTGCAATATTCCCAGGGCTTCAACAGAAATCTTAGTGCGAGATCTGGGCTTATGACGGCTTTCATCTTCTGCTTCTGTTGGTGTTGATGTTGGCTGTTTCGGTGCAAGTCGGGGTGTTGCTGGTTGTGGCTGTAAGCACAAAATAGCTAATTATCCAACTCTTCATGGCATGGAAGTGCATTGTGCATAAATTTACATAATAGCAAAACAAGTTTGGTTCAGATAAAATTAATACTCACGTCTATTACAATGGCAATTTTTTTAAAGATTTGTACGCTAAATAGAAATTTGGCATATTACTGGCAATTAGTATACAAAAATATCTGCCTGAATAGAAGATCCTGATAAGAATAACATGAGATCTTCATCAAAATGTAAACTCTTCTTATAAGATGGTCCTCTTCCCTCTTATCTTATGTAACAAGATGCTGCAGTTAAACAAAGTATACCAACCTGAATTGGGTCTGCAGAAACATGCATGATGTGAGAAGGTCGGTCTCCATGATGATGGATCACGTTGCTTTCTTGCTCATAAATGGTATCTCTCTCAGTTATAGGAAGACTCAAGAACCTCCTGATCATTGATATGTTTTCCCAAAGTGTCCGATTGTCTGGTGAAGGATCTTCTTTCCAACGTAAAAGTTCACATAGCCATCCCTTGTGAATGAAGTGAAAATAAATTAATTTCCAACTTGATTCGGAAACATAACTTTAAAAAATGTACCAAATAGTACGTAGTCTCTTATAACACAAGGAATCGAATATAGGAGCAAAAAGGTCCTTCTGCAGTTGTACAGAGCCCTAGTGAGACCACACCTGGAGTATTGTGTGCAGTTTTGGTCCCCTAATTTGAGAAAGGACATTCCTGCTATTGAGGGAGTGCAGCGTCGGTTTATAAAGTTAATTCCCGGGATGGCGAGACTGTCATATGCTGAGAGAATGGAGCAGCTGGGCTGTACACTCTGGAGTTTAGAAGGATGAAAGGATGTCTCATTAAAACATATAAGATTGTGAAGGGTTTGGACACGCTAGAGGCAGGATACATGTTCCCGATGTTGGGGGAGTCCAGAACCAGGGGCCATAGTTTAAGAATAAGGAGTAAGCCATTTAGAACGGAGACGATGAAACACTTTTTCTCACAGAGATTGGTGAGTCTGTGGAATTCTCTGCCTCAGAGCGCAGTGGAGGCAGGTTCTCTGGATGCTTTCAAGAGAGATCTAGATAGGGCTCTTAAAAATAGCGGAGTCATGGGATATGGGAAGAAGGCAGGAACGGGGTACTGATTGGTGATGATCAGCCATGATCGCATTGAATGGCGGTGTTGGCTCGAAGAGCATAATGGCCTACTCCTGCACCTATTGTCAATTGTCTATTGTCTCCATTATGAATCTAGAAAAGAAAATATGTATTTTATATTTACTTTAGATCTTATCTATAATTTGTAAATCCCAATTAAATCTCCATCAGCTTCCTTTATTTCAAGGAAGATTGCCCATTTTATCCAATCTTTCATTATTAATACAATTTTTCAGTCTTGATAATATCTTCATAAATATGATCTGCACCCGCTCCAGTGCAATCACATATTTTCATTGGGGGGGGGGGGGGGGGGGGGGGGGGGGGGGGGGGGGGGGGGGGGGGGGGGGGGGGGGGGGGGTACTGAGGAATTACTCTAACTTTAAGGGAACTGGTTACAAGAATTTCTGACTAAATTCTGAGGCAAAATCTTTTTTCTGATCCAAGAAAAAAAAAATCCTAGCAGTTGCTGGAAATTTGGTGTAAATCAGCAAGTACTGAAATTACTCAATTAATTCTGGTAGCATCTGCGGAAAAATAAGATTAATATTTCGGGTGAAAGACATCTTATCTACACTGGTAAAAGTTTAGGGTGAAATAGTTATTTACAATATACATTCATGATTTAGATGAAAGAATTAAAAGTAACATTAGCAAATTTGCAGATGAAACAAAGCTGGGTGGCAGTGTGAACTGGGAAGAGAATGTTATGAGGATGTAGGGTGATTTGGAGAGGTTGGGTGAGTGGGCAGATGCATGGGTGATGCAGTATAATGTGGATAAATGTGAGGTTATCCACTTTGGTTGCAAGAATGGGAAGGTAGATTATTATCTGAATGTGGCAGGTTAAGAAAAGGGAAAGTACAACGAGACCTGGTTGTCCTTGTACATCAGTCACTGAAAGTAAGCATGCAGGGACAACAGGCAGTGAAGAAAGCAAATGGCATGTTGGCCTTCATAATGAGAGGAGTTAAGTATAGGAGCAAAGAGGTAGTTCTGCAGTTGTACAGAGCCCTGGTGAGACCACATCTGGAGTATTGTGTGCAGTTTTGGTCTCTTAATTTGAAGAAGGACAATCTTACAAATTGAGGGAGTGCAGCGTAGGTTCACGAGGTTAAATCCCGGGGTGGCGGAACTGTCATATGATGAAAGAATGGAGCGACTGGGGTTGTAGTCACTGGAATTTAGATGAGAGGGGAACTTACAGAAACATTTAAAATTATTATGGGACTGGATATGCTAAATGCAGTAAACATGTTCCTGATGTTGGGGGAGTCGAGAACCAGGGGCCACAGTTTAAGAATTAGGGGTAGGCAATTTAGAACTGAGATGGGAAAAACATTTTCATACAGAGAGTTGTGAATCTGTGGAATTCTCTGCCTCAGAAGGCAGTGGAGGCTGATTCACTGGATGCATTCAAAAAAGAGAGTTAGACAGAGCTCTTAAAGGGCTTTCTCACGGTGCGACCTGACGCAAGACTTAACAAGAGTTTAACATCGTGGGAACCTCCTGCGATAACAGTACGGCATTTGTGGACCACCGAGGACCTCCGTGGCGCTAACGGCAGGTAGTCGTGTAACTTTGTAAGGTCGGGAGAAAATTCAAACATTTTTGAATTTCTCCAAGAGTGACGAGCACTTTTTGGTGAGCGTTGCAACATTGTATGAACGCAGATGCCAGTGCGATATCCGTGCGATATCCGTAATGACTCTTGCGGGTACCGTGGGAACTCCTGCGAACGGTAAACCCGGAAGCTTGACAGAGGGGACATAAGGTGAGTAAAAAAGGTGGTCTCAATATCGCCAATGGACCATGTGTCCATCGAGGACGTCCCACCTAATTGTCATTGTGTGAGAATCTTTTTCACAGTAAGACTTGCAGAGATGCCTCTCAGAAAAGCGCAAAGAAAGGGGTCAAAGGAAGTCAGAACGTTTTTAGCCATGCAGGTAAATGAGGAGGAGACTCAGCAAGAGAGACAGGTGGAGAGCAAGAGGAGATGCCAGAGATACCACTGCCTGTGGACTCCTTGGAGCAGGGAGAGGGTGATCAAGGTGGATTTGAGATTGCCTCCCCAGTAGCTGTTGCCTCCCCAATAGCCTCAGCAGACGATAACATAAAGGCAAGATGGCAGAAGGTAAGGCCATATAACTTCAACAGGGAACAAGAGGTGGAACTGGTGGAGTGGTACCAATGCAATGAGATTCTCTATGACAAATCCAGAGAGGATTATAGAAATAGGGAGAGAAAGCGCAACCTGCTGGAGACGAAGGCTGTGGAGTATCCCGGGTGCTCATGTGAGTATCTATAACAATATATTAGTTTATGTACAGGAGAACAATTTAATGTTATCCATGATTTAAAAACATACAATGCTACAGATGTAAAAGTGCTGTTTCTCATTACAGTGTCAGTCTTCTTCAGCAGAGGTCCCAAATTATTCTTTAACTCATTAAAGAGCTCGGGTGAAATTCTGACAAAGTTTTTGAATGCACTTTTATCCTCTTCGCACAGCACATTAAGCAGTTGCTCATATTGTCCAAATTGAGGTCTCCATTGAAACATGGGCTTAACCCAGTTAGACTTCCTCTTAATTCTCTTTTTAATTAATCTCATCCTTCTGCCTTCACGCAAGCGTTTTCGATGCACATGTTGCACTAATGCATACAGTGTGTCAATGAAAATAACAACCAGCCTGTACTCGAACCAACTTTGTATAGGCATGTCTGCAAATGAGCCAATTCTACGAACGGAGGATATTTATATAGTGTGTGAAAAAAAGTGACATCATTTGTGCCACGTGATTAACTACACTACAGTCCACGATGTTCATTCACGATTAACGGGAAAGATCGGGAGACGGACAAGTCACTCGCACAAATGACAGAATTGCTGAGTACCGTGGGAACTCTTTATCTACCCCCCGTTATATCGTGCGGAACTCATGCTGGACCACGATCACTTCACTCTGGTGACATCTTGTGTCAGGTCGCACCGTGAGAACCGGCCATTAGGGCTAGCAGAATCAAGAGGTATGGGAAGAAGGCAGGAACGAGGTACTGATTGTGGATGATCAGCCATTGAGTGGTAGTGCTGGCTCGAAGGGCCAATTGGCGTACTCCTGCACCTATTGTCTATGTATCTATGTAAATAAGTGTTAAATTCCAAAGAATGAGATGAAATTAGATAACATTCTGGAAGGTCTCTGATAGGCAGGAAAGATTAAATGGCAAAAGGAGTGATTGTATACATGGAAAGAGGGAGTTAAGGATTAGTTCAGAAAGAGGAAGTAATTATCTGAAATCATCATCAGACTGCTGAAAATATAAAATGCAAATCCTAAAATTGCGGATTATCTCGAATTATTGAACTCAAGTGTTGCATTGGTATGGTTTTCACGTGCTCAGTTTGAAGTGGAGATATTTGAACTTTTCTCTGATATTCATCATTTGGTTTAAAAAAAGTCCTTTGATATAGTGGATCGGTCCCAATTTTGTGCTCAAATCTCAAAGGTCAAATTTAAACCTGCAAATCCTCTCATGTCACTTCCTGTCATGCATAATAAAATGATCGGTGACTGCTGCAGGCATATGAAATATTCCAAACAATGTCAACAACACATTATCTGCATTATCTCTGTGGCTATAACACTGTAAGGCTGCAAAACTACATTCTTTACACTTATGGAAGGTTGACTAGCCAGCATGGGCAACATTTTCATTGTATCTTGGTACACGTGACAATAATGAACCAAGTTTATTATGATAATAATTTTACAAGTTCCTAATAAAAGGTAAATATTTTTCATGTAATATTTAATTCTAAGATGTAATCTTGGCCCAGTAAACCTTGTTTGAAACAATAATTAATTTCAGATTCATCCAGATCTCCTTATGAAAATATGAGATTTTCTCTGAGAAACACCAGAAGATAGATTCTTAAGTCAGTTGCATTCTGCTTCCCTAATGAAAACACTTAAGGGACCAACCAATTCTGCATTATACATGACGTTTACTAACAAGATTATCTTCCCATCCATGCAACATTACCCCCAAAGTCTGTTTTGTGTGCTTTGCTGAAGATGGAAAGAGTGTGTGGTTGAATTAATTTAAAGTAAAACCAGGGCGATCTGTTTGGAATATCTGGGTTAAAATGTCATCGTGCTGACGGCTATAGCTGGAAGCCTGAACTCAGTTCTGGTCACACTGTAGAATGGTTATCAAGACCTTAGGCATGCATTCTAGCAAATCTTTTCAGCAATCATTCCTCAGTTTCACATATTAACCCCCGGCAAAACAGTAAATAAACTGCAGTGGATCTCCAAATATCAGTTGTACTAAAGTCAAACCTCCCCGTTGGATTGCAACCTTGTCGTGGTCGGGGAGCTTGTGTGCCTCAGTGACACCGAGAGCTATGCCAGCGGGAGATTTGTCTCCTGTTAGGGTCTCCCTTGCTGGACAGGTCGAAGGGTAGAGGCGAGACAAAGAGCGATCCACTGGTCCTCCAGGTTGGGGGTTGAGCACAGGGCTAACAACCCTGTCTCGTAAAACAAATATGTTACAGAAACAGCAACCGAAGGAATGAACACTACTGAGTGGAGGACCTTCATTGCTGCCCTACATGCCAGGAGGCATAACAGGCAGTAAGTAAGTAAGTAAAGTCAAGCACAGATAAGGAGAAAAATACGTAGACAAATGGAGGGGTGACACATTCTCAAACACTCTTTAAAAGATGAATGCTGCCACAATATTGCATTCTTTTTACATGCATACTTGTAAAATGTGACTGTTTTTAGTTTCCTCATTATCTGAGCTTGACTTTTGCAGATCTGACATTTGGAGACCACCAACGCAGATGGAAAAGCATGCTTGATTCAGGGCACCTGACTGAGGAAGAATGGCAAGGTAATGGAAAGAGTGCGGAAAATATTTATTAGAATGGGATCCACTGTAAGTCCTTGACAACCTTCCTATGGTGTTGTGCCGAGAACTGAGTGCACTCCAAGATGAAGCCAGTTGCACATTATTATTTGTAATAAGGAACTGCAGATGCTGGTTTAAACCGAAGAAAGACACAAAAAGCTAGAGTAATTCAATGGGGTAGGTAGCATCTCTGGAGAGAAGGAATGGGTGATGTTTCGGGTCGAGACCCTTCTTCAGACTATTCAGGGAAAAGGGAAACGAGAGATATCGATGATGATGTAGAGAGATAAAGAACTGTGAGTGAAAGATATGCAAAAAAGTAACGATGATAAAGATTCAGATTATGCAAAAAAGTACAGAGACAACGAAATGCATTATAAAGGAAACAGACCATTGTTGGGTGAAAATTAGAAGCTGGTGCGACTTGGGGGAGGGATAGAGAGAGAGTGAATGCCGGGGCTACCTGAAGTGGGAGAAATCAATATTCATACCAAGCTGCCCAAGCTAAATATGAGATGCTGCTCCTGCAATTTGAATTTAGCCTCACTGTCAATGGAGGAGACCGAGAACAGAAAGGTCTGTGTAGGAATGGGAAGGAGAATTAAAGTGTCCAGCAACCGGGACATCAGGTTGGTTCACGCAAGCTGAGTTATGGTGTTCCGCGAAACGATCGGTCAGTATGCGTTTGGTCTCACCGATGTATAATAGTCCACATCTTGAACAACAGATACAGTAGACGAGGTTGGAGGAGGTATAAGTATAATAAATAAAGTGGATGAGCTTGGGGCTCAGTTAGAGATTAGTTGGTATGATGTTGTGGGAATTACAGAGACATGGCTGCAAGAGGATCAGAGCTGGGAACTGAATATTCAGGGTTATACGTCCTATCAAAAAGACAGACAGGTGGGCAGTGTGGGTGGGGTAGCTCTGTTGGTAAGGAATGAAATTCAGTCCTTTGCGATGGTTGACATAGAATCAGAAGATGTAGAGTCATTGTGGATAGAACTGAGATATTGTAAGGGCAAAAATACCTAATGGGAGTCATCTACAGGTTCCTAAACAGTAGCCTGGATATAGGGTGCAAGTTGCATCAGGTGGTTATAGGAGATTTCAATATGCAGGTAGACTGGGAAAATCAGGTTGGTACTGGACTCCAAGAAAGGGTGTTTGTGGAGTGCCTCCGAGATGGATTCTTAGAGCAACTTGTACTGGAGCCTACCAGGGAGAATGCAATTCCGGGGTTGGTGTTGTGCAATGAACCAGATTTGATAAAGGAACTCAAGGAACTATTAGGAGGTAGTGACCGTACATATGATAAGTTTCAATCTGCAATTTGAGAGGGAGATGGTAAAATCAGAAGTGTCAGTATTGCAGATGAACAAAGGGGACTATGGAGGCATGAGTGAGGAGCTGGCCAAAGTTGACTGGAAAGGGACCCTAGCAAGGATGATGGTGGAACAGGAATGGAATAGAAGATGCAGAATCATTTCATTCCAAAGAGGAGGAAAGATTCTAAGGGAAGTAAGAGGCAACAGTGGCTGGCAAGGGAAGTCATGGACAGTATAAAAAGAAAAAAGAAGATATATAACAGAGCAAAGATGAGCGGGAAGCCAGAGGATTGGGAAACATTTAAACAACAACAGCGGGTAACTAAAAAGGCAATACGGGGAGAAAAGATGAAGTAGGAAGGTAAGCTAGCCAAGAATATAAAGGAGGATAGTAAAAGCTTCTTTAGAATGTGAAAAGGAAAAGATTAGTTGACAAATGTGGGTCTCTTGAAGACTGAAACAATTGAATTTATTATGGGGAGTTGAACATGTACTTTGGCTCTGTCTTCACGAAGGAAGACACAAACAATCTCCCAGATGTACCAGGGGACAGAGGATTTGGGGTGATGGAGGAACTGAAGGAAATTCACATTAGTCAGGAATTGGTGTTGGGTAGGCTGATGAGCCGAAAGGCTGATAAATCCCCAGGGCCTGATGGTCTGCATCCCAGGGTACTTAAGGAAGTGGCTCCAGAAATCGTGGACGTATTGTTGTTCATTTTCCAATGTTCTATAGATTCTGGATCAGTTCCTGTGGATTGGAATGTAGCTAATATTATCCCACTTTTTATGAAAGGCGAGAAAGAGAAAACAGAGAATTATAAACCAGGTAGCCTGACATCGGTCGTGGGGAAGATGCTGGATTCAATTATTAAAGATGTAATTTGGATAGCAGTAACAGGATAGGTCCGAGTCAGCATGCATATACGAAGGGGAAATCTTGCTTGACTAATCTGCTGGAATTTTTTGAGGATGTAACAAGTAAAATGAATATGGGAGAGCCAGTGGATATAGTGTATCTGGACTTACAGAAAGCCTTTGATAAGGTCCCACACAGGAGATTAGTGGGCAAAATAAGAGCACATGCTATTGGGGGTAGGGTATTGACATGGATAGAAAATTGGTTGGCAGACAGGAAACAAAGAGTGGGAATTAACGGTTCCCTTTCAGAATGGCAGGTAGTGACTAGTGGGGTGCCGCAAGGCTCGGTGCTGGGACTGCAGCTATTCACAATATATATTAATGATTTAGATTAAGGAATTAAAAGTACCATTAGCAAATTTGCAGATGACACAAAGCTGGATGGGAGTGTGAATTGTGAAGAGGATGCTATGAGGATGCAGGGTGACTTGGATAGGTTGGGTGAGTGATCCGATGCACGGCAGATGCAGTATAATGTGGATAAATGTGAGGTTATCCACTTTGGTGGCAAGAACAAGAAGGCAGATTATTATCTGAATGGTCAGATTAGGAAAAGGGGAAGTGCAATGAGACCTAAGTGTCCTTGTACATCACTCACTGAAAGCAAGCCTGCAGGTACAGCAGGCAGTGAAGAAAGCAAATTGTCTTCATAGCGAGACGATTTGAGAGTAGGAGCAAGGAGGTCCTACTGCAGTTGTACAGAGCCCTGGTGAGACCGCACCTGGAGGGTTGTGTGCATTTTTGGTCTCCTAATTTGAGGAAGAACATTCTTACTATTGAGGGAGTGCAGCGTTTAATCACCAGGTTAATTCCTGGGATGGTGGGACTGACATATGATGAAAGAATGGATCGACTGGGCTTATATTCACTGGAATTTAGAAGGTTGAGAGGGGATCTTATAGAAACATATAAAATTATTAAGGGATTGGACAGGCTAGATACAGGAAAAATGTTCCAGATGTTGGGGGAGCCCAGAACCAGGGGTCACAGTTTAAGAATAAGGCGTAGGCCATATAGGACTGAGATGAGGAAACACTTTTTCAGCCACTGAGTTGTGAATCTGTGGAATTCTCTGCCACAGAAGGCAGTGGATGCCAATTCACTGGATGTATTCAAGACCATCAAACACATATTTAACCTAATCCCTCTTTACGAGCACTTGGTCCACAGCCTAATCATGTCTTGGCAATTTAAGCACTTATCTTAAAACTGCTTTATAACTGATGTGAGGTTTATGCCTTTTAACATTAGTGAGATATCTGCTTCCAACACCTTCTCAAGTAGCGTGTTCAATGAAACTACATGTTTCATTACTGGCAAAGTGTAGTCAGGAGTGTCTCAAGAAACCAGTTGACATTTTTCTTTGTATAGAGAAAACATCTGGAAAAGGCACAGAGGTAAGAGTATTAAAATTTGCTGATGTCATGAGAATGGGTCCACGTGTAAGTTGCAAGAGCTAGTGTGAGATATTGTAGCCAAACATTGGCAATGTAGATAGTAACAGAGAAATATGCAACTCAGCCCATCAAGGCATGTTAATAGGTCAAGACAATTCTGTACCTCTGTTCTATATACTTGACACTGTTCCTTATAGGAACATTGCTCATTATAGATAGGATATGAATGACTTGATGAATTGAGGATGTAAATGATTGGTGCCCTTAGATCTTTGTTTCAAAAACAGATCAGGGATGCTTATGAATGGTGTTCTGGGCACTCCTGCAGAAAAACATTTCAAACATTGTGTGGAAAAAGCTGATGTGATTTTTATAATATTTCTGAAATACCAAAAATGTAGGTGGAATATTGAAAGAACTCAGCCGCCAGCCAGCATCTGTGGAGGGAGATGCATAGTCAACATTTTGGATTGAGGCCCTTCATCTATACTGATGATTACTGGTCTAGATGCAGGGTCTCAACCTGAAATATCGACTGTCTTTTTCCCACCACAGATGATGCCTGACACACAGAGTTCCTTCAGTAGCGCTCTTTTTATGCTGTAGGTTCCAGCAACTGCAGTCAATTGTGCCTCCTGAAATGCTAAGATATGTTTGCCAGGGTGACACAAGAAAGGTTTGAAGAGAAAGATCTAAAGTATTGAAAGGCACTGAGTGAACAGTGATTGTCAGTGAATTAACAACTAACAAAGGGATAAGACTGAAGGTGGACACAAAATATTGAAGTAACTCAGCGGGTCAGGCAGCGTCTCTGGAGAAAAGGAATCTCTGGAGGAACAGCACCTCATATTTTGTTTGGGCAACATAACCCAGGGGTATGAATATTAATTTCTCTAACTGAAAGTAACCCTTACATACCCTCTCTGTCCCTCCCCTACCATAGTCTTCATTTTAGTTTCACCGTCGACCTGAGAGTTTCACTATCTGTATAATCATCTGTACAATCATCTGTATTTTTTAAATGATAAAATCGAACCTGCCTCCACCAGTGGAAGTGGTTGAGGCAGGTTCGATTTTATCATTTAAAAATAAATTGGATAGGTATATGGACGGGAAAGGAATGGAGGGTTATGGTCTGAGTGCAGGTAGATGGGACTAGGGGAAAATAAGTGTTCGGCACTGACTTGAAGGGCCGAGATGGCCTGTTTTCCATGCTGTAATTGTTATATGGTTATATGGTTATAACTCATTATCACCTACCCCACAGTCAACAATGGCTCCACCTTTCCTTGATCATCATTGCTTTTTGCATATGCCTCATTCATTTGTTCTATGTATCTTCTACATCTCTCATTTCCCTTTCCACTGACTCTCAGTCTGAAGAAGGGTCGTGACCTGAAACGTCACCCATTTCTTTTCCCCAGATGCTGCCTGTACCGTTGAAGATAGACACCCAGCTTTTTGCACCTATCTTCGGTGTAAACCAGCACCTGCAATTCCCTCCTGCGACATGACTGTAGGATTGTATATTGCGAGCACCACAGATGAGGAGCTTTTAATTTTATATAAAGAGTTAATCAGGTGAAATTCAGAGCAATCATATTTAAGAGGAATTAGATGAAGCTCTAAAGTTGAAATTTTCAAAAGACAAAAAACAACCGATTACAATTGATAGGACTGCAATAACAAAATTATATAATTTGTTGAGAAATACATTTGATTCTAAGATATCAAATGGTTTTTCTTATTATGTTATTCACATTTTAATAGAAAACCTTTAAATCTGACCTAGCAAATTTCCAAAACAAACAATAGATCGTATTATTTAATACCACAATCATTTATCCATTTAATTTCAAACGCTTGTTCCACTGCATGATACATTTGACAGAAGTACAAAGCGACAAATGAAAGCAGCACACAAAGCTTATACATCTTAATAAAAAGAGTTCACAGGACAATTGTGAGGCCATTAATAACAATGATGTAAATCCAGGTTCAATAATTCTTTTCAGAAAGCCTGACAACAGAAGAGCACCCAGGTCAATGGATGGTATAATTAATACATCTCCTCAAAGAAGAATTATCCTCCTCCCTGTAAAATATCTTACAGAGTGCACAATGTAGTTAGCCCTCAACAGTGATTAGTGGAATCGAGTAATCAAAGTCAAATTGGCAGATTTAATGCTTTACAATTCATTTGCTTCTTTTGTTGTATACAGTGGAGCCTTTCACATTGTGGCATTTGAAATATGCTATATAAATGTTAAGTCTTTTAACTTTAACTTAGGATGGGAATTGAAGGGGTGGTAGTCAAATATGAGGCTGCCACAATTTTGCTAGCTTGAGTCCCAGAAAAGTTAACTCTTAAGGGACTGCCCCACTTAGGCTTTTTTTAGGCGACTACAGGTGATTAGGTTGTCGCCACATGGCCGCCAGTGTGTCGCCTGTATGGTTGTGAGTAGTCTCCTCAGTCGCCCAAAGAGTCGTAGCGTCTTTCTGATCGCCGCTGGATTTTCAACATGTTCAAATATTTTCGGCGACAGTGGGTTGACGCCAATGAGCGTAGCTTGACTTCTCCTGATGTAGGTGCTGTTGTAAGTTGTTGCCAGCTGACGTAGGTTATCGCCGGTGCTGACTTTGGTGAATTCCATTGGCGACTACCTACATCAACCTACGTCCACCAGCGACAGGTACCGACGACTGAATTGTCTTCAGTTGTCGCTGACAGGGTGTTAGCTTGTTGTGGGTGGACGTAGGTTGACTTTGGTTGTCGCCTGTGTGGTTGTTGGTTGTGGTAGGTGGACGTCCTAATGGGTCGTCGGTTGTCGGTAGCTTACCGTAGCTTGACGTTGATTAGTTGGTAGGTTGTTGTAGCTTGTCGTAGACATTGTCATAGGTTTTTCGGCGACCTGCTACGACTATGACAGTCGCCCGCAGTCACCTAAAAAAATCGCCAAAGTGGGACAGGGCCTTTAGTCTTCATTATAGCAGGATTGCTGGGCTGGCCAGGTATTTGAAACTGAGCAGGTTAAGGAGTGCTTTATCTCTCAATACTAATTTTCTTCAACACTAATTTTGCTTGGTCTCTACCACTTTCAATAATTTCACATCCCTCAACACATAAATGTGGAAGAATAAAATGGTTTTGGTGTAGATCAAGGTCTGAATGATCTTTGTGGGCTGAAGGCCATGACTCTGCAGAGGCACAATCGGACCCATACGCAGAATATGCATAGCTCTCCCAACTCTCTAACTTGTACTCCCAGCTTATATTGTCAGTCAGTTAAAAATGTGTACCTTAGTGTGGGGATATCACCGACACAGGTCAGTGCAGAGCGTTCAGCTGGTGTCCCATGCTCTATCCCCATTATTGGTTCTTCACGCCTCATTGCTATGACAGCCCAGCAGAATGATGATATATTCAGGGAGGAACTGGCCTTGGAGGTTGCACATTCGCCCTGTGACTGCGTGGCTTTCCTCGGGTACTCTGGTTTCCTCCCACATTCCAAAGACGTGCAGGTTTGCAGGTTAATTGCCCTCTGGAAATTGTCCCTAGTTTATGAATACAACTAGTGTATGGGTAATTGCTGGTCAGCGTGGACTCGGCGGGCCGAGGCCATTTCCATGCTGTATCTCTAAACTAAACTAAACTTGGAAGAATCATGTGGAAGAAGGTTTGCACAAGCACACAACAATGCTGGTGGAAAAACCTTTTAGCACAACTGCTGACTGAGCTGGCAAAGTCCTGAAGGACACCACTGTCAGACTGTGCTGAGACAATCTGCATGAGGAAAAACTGACTTGAGGAAACACTCAGCAATCCTCCGGCCGAGATGCATCCAGCCATAACAGTACTGGCAGGTAAGGCTGAAACATTTGCGTTGATCTTTAAACTGAAGTGATGACCTGTTATTAAAACGGACCTTCAAGCCAATTTGATACAGTCCTCACAATATCAAGAAACAATTGAGCACAGTGGATGCAGCAAAGACTATAGACCCTAGAGCACCCATCTGCAGTGCCCAGAGCTAGCTGCGATTCTAGCCAAGCTGCTCCAATCAGTTACAGCAACAACATCTATGCAACCATACTGAAAACTACATGGTGAGAAAAATAATTGGTCGAGGTCTTATTCCTTTTCTGCATGGAGCCATGGGATTCCTCACAATCAAATAACCAGCCGACAGGGCCTTGGTTTAATGGTACATTTGAGAGACAACACATCCTTAGGACTGCATTGCAGAGTCTACCTAGATTTTTTGTGGCCAAGATGATGGAATGTTGAAGTGGGAATCTGACTCAGGTGAGAATATTATCAACTGAAGCATAGTTGAAACTGTAGATCAGGTAGGTTAAGACGGATTGAGCGGAGGTGTTCAGCGAAACGATCGCCGAGCCTGCGCTTGGTCTAACCTCCTCCAACCTCATCTACTGTATCCGCTGTTCCTGGTGTCAACTTCTCTACATCGTCGAGACCAAACGCAGGCTCGACAATTGTTTCGCTTAATACCTCCGCTCAGTCCGTCTTAAACTACCTGATCTCCCGGTGGCTCAGCATTTCAACTCCTCCTATCATTCCCAATCTAACCTTTTTGCCCTGGGCCTCCTCCATTATCAGAGTGAGGCCCAGCGCAAATTGGAGGAACAGCTTGGGTAGTTTACACCCCAGCGGTATGAACATTGACTTCTCTAACTTCAGATAGCCCTTACTTTCCCTCCCTATCCCCTCCCCCTTCCCAGTTCTCCCACTCGTCTTACTGTCTCCAACTACATTCTATCTTTGTCCCGCCCCCTCCCCTGACATCAGTCTGAAGAAGGGTCCCGACCCGAAATGTCACCCATTCCTTCTCTCCAGAGATGCTGCCTGACCTGCTGAGTTACTCCAGCATTTTGTATCTACCTTACATGACATGAATGTTATTTGCCATACAAGTGCCACCCAATAGTCATCTTTGCCAACTTCATTTGACATTTAGTGACATGGTTATCATCAATCACTTACTGAGTGTTATGATTTAACAAAAACTATTGCACAGTCATACAAATACAAAAGCAGGCCTATGATTGGCATCTGCAAAGACATCCTTGACATCCAGAAACCTTACAATCTACAAAGCAAACATTAGGTTAATGATGGAATATTTCCAAATACCTAGATAAATATACCCTCTAAATACATTGGACCTTTTTAATGCCACATACTTCACAGATCAGGAGATGTGAATACAAATCCCATCATGTTGTTAAAATAAGTTGCAATATTAATTGTGTAATTTTAAAAAACTGGCTACAAAATAATGTCAGTACGGAATTATGAAATAGTGGTAAAACATCAAGTTCATTAGTGTCCATGACGAGAGATCCAACAATGTGATTTTTAACTCGGTTTCTCTTTGTGCCCGTTCAGTTTACATGTATTTAGGATGGGCAATGCCCTGCCTGACTAGCCTCGACTCGGGGTCCAATCGCCCGGTGCGAGGAGCTGAGATCCCCCCCGATGTGGGAGCTTGATTGTCCCGACGCGAGGGGTCGACCGCCGGCTACGGGAGCCAAGATTGTCCCGTCAATGGAAGGCTTGAGGACCCCGAAAGAACAAAAAAATGAAAGAGATTGAACTTTCTTTTCGCCTTCCATCACAGTGAGGAATGTGGAGTAGTCACTGTGGTGAATGTTTATGTTAAAATGTATTTTGTGTGTCTTGTTGCTTTTTATTGATATGACTGTATGGCAAATAAAACTCCTCGTATGTTGCAAAACATACTTGGCTAATAAAGTATGATTATGACTATGAATGTTAATTATAGGCCAACCTATAATTAACAAAAGAAAAATGCCATTTGATTGGCATTCTGAGAATTCACTTTCATCACTATTGGCTCCATATTCCCCATTTAAAAGATTAGTTGCCGAAATTATCGAATCCCTGGTCTCCTAGAAGGACAAAGGATCAATTATTTGGGTAAAACATCCTCTGAACATTCTGCTCTAACTCAATATTTATCAGCACTTCTTTAACATTATTTGGTCAAAAACCTGGAACTCTTACTCCAACTCTGGGGAATGTGCACAACACATGGACTGCAGTTCAAGGATGCACCACGCCCCAGTATCACCTCAAAGCAATGAGACATGGATATCAAATGCTGGCCATGCCAAACGGAGCATTAAAAAAAAAATCAAAATTCTATATCATCCTAACTCAAGGAAAAGCTCAGAATTTCAAGTTTGAAAATTTCTAGTCTCTTGAGAAAAGAGTTTCAGATTGCTACCATCTTTTGGGTGAACAAAACACTTTCTTGAATGGGCCAGCTCTAACTATGCTCTCATGCTTTGGATCCCTGCACCAAACTAAATTGTCCAACCATACTAATTTTAATGCTCAGTTACACTTTTAAAGATAGAAACATAGGCATGGCTGATCATCTAAAATCAGTACCCAGTTCCTGCTTTTCCCCCCATATCCTTTGATTCATTTAGCCCTAAGAGCTAACTCTAACCCTCTCTTGAAAACATCCAGTGAATTGACCTCCATTGCCTTCTGTGGCAGAGAATTCCACAGATTCACAACTCTCTGGGTGAAGACATGTTTCCTCATTTCAGTCCTAAATGGCCTACCCCTTCTTCTTAAGCTGTGACCCCTGGTTCTGGACTCCCCCAAAATCAGGAATTTTTTTCCTGCATCTAGCCTGTCCAATTCTTTAAGAATTTTATATGTTGCTATAAGATCCCCTCTGATCCTTCTAAATTCCAGCGAATACAAGCCCAGTCAACCCATTCTTTCATCTTATGTCAGCCCTGCCATCTCGGGAATTAACCTGGTGAACCTATGCTGTACTCCCTCAATAGCAATAATGTCCTTCCTCAAATTAGGAGACCAAAATTGCATACAATACACCAGGTGCAGTCTCACCAGGGCCCTGTACAACTGCAGTAGGACCTCCTTGCTCCAAAACTCAAATCCTCTCGCAACGAAGGCCAACATGCCATTAACTTTCTTCACTGTCTGCTGTACCTGCATGCTTACTTTCGGTGACTGATGTACAAGCACACCCAGGTCTCATTGCACCTCCCCTTTTCCTAATCTGACACCAGTCAGATAATTGATTATTATCTTCCTGTTCTTGCCACCAAAGTGGATAACCTCACATTTATCCACATTATATTGCATCTATCATGCATCTGCCCACTCACCCAACCTATCCTAGTCACCCTGCAGCTTCATAGCATCCTCATCGCAGCTCACACTGCCACCCAGCTTTGTGTCATATGCAAACTTGTTGTCACATTTAATTCCCTCGTCTAAATCGTTAATATATATGATAATATGTAAATAACGGGTTCCAGCACGAGCCTTGCGGCACCCCACCAGTCACTGCCTGCCATTCTGAAAAGGACCCCTTTATTCCTACTCTTTGCTTCCTGTCTGCCAACCAGTTCTCTATCCATGTCAATACCCTACCTCCAATATCATGTGCTCTAATTTTGCACACTAATCTCTCGTGTGGGACCTGTCAAAGGTTTTTTGAGAGTCCAGATACACCACATCCACTAGCTCTCCCTAACACATTTTACTTGTTACATCCTCAATAAATTCCAGATTAGTCAAGCATGATTTCCCCTTCATAAATCCATGTTGACTTTGACCGATCCTGTCACTGCTTTTCAAAGACGCTGCTATAACATCTTTAACAATCGACTCAAGCATATTCCCCACTACCGATGTAAGGCTAACTGGTCTATAATTCCATTTTCCCTCTCCTTCCTTTCTTAAAAATTGGGTTACATTAGCTACCCTCCAGTCCACAGGAACTGATCCAGTCAAGAGAACATTGGCCACCTCCTTGTGTACTCTGGGATGCAAACCATCAGGCCCTGGGGATTTATCTGCCTTCAGTCCCAACAGTTTACCTAACACCATTTCCTGACTAATGTGGATTCCCTTCAGTTCCTCCCTCCCACTAGATCCTCGGATCCCCTAGTATTTCTGGGAGATTCGTTCTGTCTTCACTAAGGAAGACAAAAACAAAGTACTCATTCACTGTTCTGCCCTTTCCTTGTTTCCCATTATAAATTCACCTGTCTCTGATTGTAAGGGACCTGTTCAAGATCTTGTTAAAACACTGGTTATCAAAAGTTAAGGGAATATGAATGAAGTTTATGGATCCTCACAACCCGACCCCCTCTCTTCCCTCTTTCCCCTGCGGACCTGGATTCACCCATATTACTTCCCTCTATCTCCCCTTCCACTTACATTCCTTCCTCCAGCTTCATATTCACAACTCTTCAATACTTTTATAATGCACATTCTGTGTTTTCATGCTTTTCATCTGTCTATCAAATAACCCCCCTCACCTCTGTTGTCCTATTACCTGCCAAGGTGTGTCCTACACCTCATCTCTTCCAGCTTTCTGTACACCCGAATGGTCCTGACCTGAAATGCTGTTTATTCATGGTTTCTTGAGATGCTGCCTGACCCACTGAGCAACTCCAGCACTTTGTGTCTTCCCATGTAACCTATACGTTCCGCTATAAATCTGAAGAATCTACAATCTACTGCCTCTCAGTTCTTACTGAGTTGCTGTGACAAAAGCTGAATATGAGGCCTGACCTGTTTTGTGTAACTGAAGCATAATTTCTTCACTTTTGAGTTCTGACTCCCGTGTGGCAGGTGCTCACGTTCCATAAAGTTTCTTGATTACTTTTAGCATCTGTGCACTAGTTTTTACCAGTGTGAGTCGTGGAGTCCAAAATGTCTGAATTCCTCAAGAATGCCAAATCTCTCGACGGTAAGCCAAAAAGAGTCCTTCAAGGATTCTATCGAGGAAATTGACTTGAAGGAAAACCAGAGACTTCGAGCTTCGCTTCAAGAGGCTTTATTGCATGATATTATGGAGAGACTGCGGCTGTCTAACTGCTCACCAGTACTCTGTCTTTGCACCAGAATTAGCCGATATTTATACAGGGCATTGATCAACTTTTTTCGATTAGATACAATTATATGAAAATGGACTTCATCCTTCACTGAAAATATACTTTGTCCTTGACTATATGTTTTTCTGTTATTATCTACAACATGGTCATTAATTATTCTATTTGTCATTTAATATTTTTTGTTTATGTTAATCTTATTCAACAAAGGATGGTTAATACAAGTTGAGCATAATACAAGGACATCCTGACATTATTCTATTTCATCTTCCAAAAGTATTATCTATCTCAAAGAAGACTTTGACCGACGAGAAAACTTGTTTTGCAAGATTCTCATGATCTTCTCTGCAGCTGGTCAACAAAAGATGCTGATTCCCACATCAGCACACCCTTGTGTTGCCTTATTTAATTCTTAACTGTAATTTAGTATCCGGAGACTTTAATTTTCTTCTACAGATTGTGGATTGTGGATGACCTCGCCTTTTTCGTTGAATTCTATCTGCCACAACGTTAGTCGCTCACTTGGACTTTTCTAGACTGCTCCTTCCTGTTTAGTTTAGTTTAGAGATACTGCATGGAAACAAGCCCTTCGGCCCATTGAGTCCACAGCAACCAGCGAGTTCTACCTTACACACTAGGGACAATTTACAGAAGCTAATTAACCCGCAAACCTGTACATCTTTAGAATTAGGAAGGAAGCTGGAGCACCTGGACCTATGCAGTCAAAGGGAAAAATGACAAACTCTGTACAAATAACACTTGTAGTCAGGACTGAATCCGAGTCTCTGTCACAGTAAGGCAACAACTCTACCACTGCACCATCCTTTTAATGTGTCTTTGTTCATTTCAACCCAAATTCTCATATTGCCAAGTTGTAATACATTGCCAGAGCTGCTAAGTTTTGGCAGAGCATTTCATTATTCTAGTGGGGTGGGAGATTGCAACCTTCATGTGTTCTGCCCTGTTTCGACGAATGCAATCAACCTGGCGTGCACAATCAAATAAGATCAAATAGAAAATGTTGTTCTACAACTTTAGGCTGTGCACGCCATACACAAGACGTATTCCAGTATCTAAAAATCAGTACTTTGCTGAGGAAATCAGTATTTTTACGCGGTGCCATTTTGATGAAAAAAAAGTTGTTTTTTATGTACGAACATACCCATGTAAGAGTACAAGAATGCATAACTTTGCTACCAATTGACATGTCTTCTACACACCTTATTTGACAGTGCATTCATTGCCATCTCTTTGGATACTGTTGTTTGAACGGCTGCTTGCTTTTAGCACCAGATGATGTAGAAGCCATTTCTGAAAGCCTCCCTCTCCTTCCCTCGCTCTCTCTCCCTCCTTCCTCTCTTTCCCTCCATCTCCCTCCCTCCCTCTCTCACCCCCCTCTCCATCTTACCCCCCCACCCTCCCTCTCTTCCTCTCTCCTTCCTTTTTTTCTCCCTACCTCTCTCATTCCCTCCCATCCCTTTCACTCCCTCTCTCCCTCCCTGAACAGTTTGTGACCTTGGGCGCTATGTGTAAAGCCCATAGCGCTATGATTTCCTCAGCAAAGTACTGATTTTTAGATACTGGAATACTTCTTGTGTATGGCGTGCACAGCCTAAAGTTGTAGAACAACTTTTTCTATGTGATCTTATTTGATTCTGCACGCCAGATTGATTGCATTCGTCGAAACAGGGCGGAACACATGAAGGTTGCAATCTCCCACCCCACTAGAATAATGAAATGCTCTGCCAAAACTTAGCAGCTCTGGCAATGTATTACAACTTGGCAATATGAGAATTTGGGTTGAAATGAACAAAGACACAATAAAAGGATGGTGCAGTGGTAGAGTTGTTGCCTTATTGTGACAGAGACTCGGATTCAGTCCTGACTACAAGTGTTATTTGTACAGAGTTTGTAATTTTTCCCTTTGACTGCATAGGTCCAGGTGCTCCAGCTTCCTTCCTAATTCTAAAGATGTACAGGTTTGCGGGTTAATTAGCTTCTGTAAATTGTCCCTAGTGTGTAAGTAGAACTAGAACTCGCTGGTTGCTGTGGACTCAATGGGCCGAAGGGCTTGTTTCCATGCAGTATCTCTAAACTAAACTAAACAGGAAGGAGCAGTCTAGAAAAGTCCAAGTGAGCGACTAACGTTGTGGCAGATAGAATTCAACGAAAAAGGCGAGGTCATCCAGAGGTAGCGCTATATTTAAAACCCATAGAGCTGTAGCCGACAGCTCTTTGTTTAAATTCCCACACGCTAAATTGACAGTGCTGTTTAAACCTGGAGCGGGACAGGCAGATCAAAGCTTACAAAAATAATCATCCAGACCTTGAAATTTAAAATACTAATAACCATATAACCATATAGCAATTACAGCACGGAAACAGGCCATCTCGGCCCTACAAGTCCGTGCCGAACAATTATTTTCCCTTAGTCCCACCTGCCTGCACTCGTACCATAACCCTCCATTCCCTTCTCATCCATATGCCTATCCAATTTATTTTTAAATTATACCAACGAACCTGCCTCCACCACTTCCACAGATTTAATCTGCTGTAATTTTTAGTGGTACAGTATGACTTTTTATATCCTTGCATTCTTTAAGCAGTAAGATGAAACAGGAAGTCGGGCCTATTTTAAAAAAAAATCCGTATTTAACAAAGCAAAATCGTACATCCGTATTCTTATCGCATTTCCGTACAAAATACGGAAAATCCGTACTACTTGGCAGCTCTGACATGCCCACTTGGTCATCGGATTATACATGCTCCATTACTGACATTCTACCTTCAAATACTAAGATGCTAAATTTGGAATTCACATTTTCACCCTTGACTATTTATCTTCTCTCCATTAAAACTATCCCTTTAAATCCTAATTCATTGAACCTGCTTTTAGTCATCTGCCATATTATCACTTTATATCTGCATAATATCCACTTTATACATATTAAATATTCTTTACAATGTTTCTAGGCAGTGCCTTACATTTATACAGCTTTGTGGTATTAAAGGTTTTATAGTGCAAATTGATGTTCTAGTGATCTATTTACATGTATGTGTGATTTCCTCGTTCCAGCAATATAATGCACAATGCCTCCTAAGTAACTGCAAACTTAATTTAATGCATTTTTGAAAATGCATTTTGATAGCGACTCAGAAACTTAGTTGGGAAGGCTGCCATTAGATTAAAAAAGAACCAATTGGAGGGAAATAGCAAAGGGATTTGAGTATAGGAGCAGGGAGGTTCTACTGCAGTTGTACAGGGTCTTGGTAAGACCACACCTGGAGTATTGCGTACAGTTTTGGTCTCCAAATCTGAGGAAGGACATTCTTGCCATAGAGGGCGTGCAGAGAAGGTTCACCAGACTGATTCCTGGGATGTCAGGACTGTCTTATGAAGAAAGACTGGATAGACTTGGTTTATACTCTCTAGAATTTAGGAGACTGAGAGGGGATCTTATAGAAACTTACAAAATTCTTAAGGGGTTGGACAGGCTAGATGCAGGAAGATTGCTCCCGATATTGGGGAAGTCCAGGACAAGGGGTCACAGCTTAAGGATAAGGGGGAAATCCTTTAAAACTGAGATGAGAAGAACATTTTTCACACAGAGAGTGGTGAATCTCTGGAACTCTCTGCCATAGAGGGTAGTCGAGGCCAGTTCATTGGCTATATTTAAGAGGGAGTTAGATGTGGCCCTTGTGGCTAAGGGGATCAGAGGGTATGGAGAGAAGGCAGGTACGGAGATACTGAGTTGGATGATCAGCCATGATCGTATTGAATGGCGGTGCAGGCTCGAAGGGCCGAATGGCCTACTCCTGCACGTAATTTCTATGTTTCTATGTTTCTATGAAATGGGAGGCTGACAAAATATTAGCTAAACACCAGCCATTAGATAAGCATTAAAACTATTATTAAAAATGCTATAGCAGGACACAGGGCACTTTTGAAAGTTCTAGGTAATCAGGCATGGCTTTGTGAAAGGAAAATTGTGACTGACCGCTTTATTGGAGTTCTTTGAAGTAACATGTATGGTGGTTAGAGATGAACCAGAGGATATACTATACTTAGGTTTCCAGAAGGCATTTGGCATACAAAAGATAATTGTGGAAAATGATGCATGATGCAGTGTGTAAACAGGGCTTTAATGCCACAAAAGGTCTTTCAGTAGATTTATGAGTGGTATGACACAGCCATCAGTGCGAGGACCACTGTAGAGTATTACAGCATGGAAACAGGCCCTATGGCCCAACTCATCCATGCCGATTCAGCTGCCCTTCTAAACAAGTCATATATCCCTCTAAACATTTTTCTATCCAAGCAGCTGTTCATAAGATTTAAATGTTGTCATTGTACACATCTCAACCACTTTCTCTGGTAGCTTGAGCCATATACACACCACCCTGTGTTTGAAGAAGTTGTTCTTCAGGTTCCTCTCTTTCTTCTCTCACAAACATCTGCTCGCTAGTTCTCGATTGGAAAAACCTTGCTTGTATTCACCTTATCTAGGCCACTCATGTCTTCATACCCCCCTGTATGCTTACCTCTCAGTCTCCCATATTCCAAGGAATAAAGTTCCTGACCAACCCCTCCCTATAACTCAGTTCCTCAAGTCTGGCAACATTTACATAAATCTTCTCTGCACTCTTTCCAGCTTAATGACATCTTCCCTACAGCAGACTAACCAAAACTGTATACAATACTCCAAGTGCAGTCTTACCTTTGACTTGCACAACTGTAATGTAACATTCTAACTCCTATTTTTAGTCCCTGACAGATGATGGCCAGGGTACCAAATGCCTTCTTCCCCATCCTGTCTGCCTGTGACAATTTCTTCCCTAGCTTTCCATAAGGTCCATGGCTGCACTTGGTCAGGCCCTCGGAATATATTCAACACAACTCATTTGCCTCATTTCCTTAGCTTCCATGATCTTCACCACAATAAAATCCGATGAGAAATATTTATTAGAAATCTCACCCATCTCATCTGGCTCCACACACAGAAGGCCATGCTGATCTTTAAGGGGACCTTTTCTCCACATAGCCACCCTTTTATTCTTACCATATATAGGAATTTCTTGGGATTTCACTTTACCTTGCCTCCCAGATCCATCTAATGCCCTCTTTACACTCCTCCTGATTCCCATCTTAAATGTACCCCGAGACATAATTTCTATAAATGACTTGGATGGAGGCAGCCGGTGAATGCTTGCTGAATTTATTGATGAAACAAATAGAGATGGGAAAGTAATTTTGCAGGACAGATACAGGGAACCTACAAAGGAATAAAGATGGGATGGGTTAATGGAGCATAATGTGGGAAAGTATGACATTGTCCACTGTGGCAGGTTTATTTATTTAAGAAAGCTAATTGCTTTTGAAACAGTTCAGCCTAATACCTGCAATGGGCAGGTTGTCTTATAAAGAAAGGTTGCAATGTAGAAGAGGGAGATGGGGCTTTAATGAAACCCTTAAAATCTCAACAGGATGCATGCGGAGAGGACATTTCCTCTTGTTGGGTGTTTGAAAATAAACGGTCACTGGTGGAGACGAAGACAAAGTGATTTTTTTTTCTTAAGTTCATGAATTTTCAGAGGGGAGCAGGAACCCGCATCTCTGAATATTTTTAAGGCAGACGTGGATGTGTGCTTGACAAGGAAAGGGTTGAAAGGTTACCATGGGTAGATGGAAATGTAGTATGATGTTAGAATCTGATTAGCCACGGTTTTATTAAATGGTGGAGCTTGCCCGAGAGTTGTGAGAGAACATTTGGGAGAAGGGTCTTCCAAAATGTCAAATTCAGCCAACAAAGCAATTCTAGAAGTAGTATTTGTTTTAGTTTCTGCTTGTCATTGCTTCAGAAATGTTCATAAAAGTAGCAGATGTGAAAGCAACATCTGGAGCTTCGACTAGTTAATAACATTAAACACATCATATTGCATTAGCAGTACACTGCAACACATTTCTAAAATTCAGTTCATTATAGTCATTAGAGCTAAAGGAACTGCATTTCCACCGGAGAGTCAAACTAGCTGCCACTGTTATACAGCACTTGTTCTATTGACTAAGAATGAATTTCGGAAGTGGCGAGTCCTCAAAGATGTATGAAATGAATGAAGGACCCAGGACAAAAGTAAAATCGCAGACTTTGTTCACTGTGCATGTAGGTCTTGATGTTCAATTGATAGTAATCTTTCATCTAAAATACATTGCATGATGCACAAAAATGTTACATTTTGCGATTCAATCGATGAACATAATGGCTGATTGACAGCAAGAAATCATCTTGCTGGATAGGAAATGTACCCTGGGTTAAAATAAGGCCTGGATGCCTGAAATTCTTTAACATTTCATCATATTTTTCAGTGCCCTTACAACGGAAACTGAGTGGATTTCTTGCCCCTGAAACAGGTGATTACCTTACATGTCTCATTAGAAACAGATACAGTTGTTCAGGATATTTCTAAAGGTGATCCCCATCCCTGCAGGGGATACTAATACCTGTAATAGATCTGGCAGTACATAGGTTTGTGGGTCTAGATTTGCAAGAATAACTGAAAGGTTTGGAGCAAGTTTATGGGCTAATTAGACAACTTCCTACTTTGCTTGGAATATATGTAAAATGACCAGATCAATGTAATAAGTAAATATTTGCCATAATTGATAGACTGATTATATAATTATATAACTTTGAAGTTAATGAAGGTTCCCTGTTGCATGGGGAACAGCTTTCTTTACATCCCAACCCTGAAATTAGTTCCCACATAAACCATTCCTCAATAAAAGCAATGCCTGAGTTGCCCCAACCTTGCCCTCTACCAACATTTATCAAAATCCATTTTTTTTGGGTCACGGTGCTCTAGCTCCTTGCTAAATGTTATCGTGTAAAACATTTGTTCAGCACAATACATTACAGGACCAAAGACGGAACAGACACAAAGGTTATGAATTTAAGTGTAAATCACTTACCAGGTGACATGATGTTAAACTTTAGCTATCTTGCCATTTTTATCACAGCTTATTTGGTAAAAATTTGCCTTATAATTCAATGAATTTCAGTGATAATTCAATTTTATTCATCAAATCAGAACCCATTGAAGTCGGTATTATTATAACAACCCTAAGTAAATCATGTAGCCTATGATCATTTCAATCTGATAGGTACTATAAATCAAAGGTTCCCACCCTTGAAATACATAATAGCACAATTTTAACGTCAACATTTACTCAAAAATACTCCATAAATATATTCAGATATGGTGAATGTAATCTTTTGTGTTCTGATTATACTCTGGCTCATCAGGATATACGCTGTAATTGAAAAATATGCTCTTCCTAGTCATGCAGATCCTGTTTTGAAGGTTTTAAACTGGGACTTAGAAACATAGAAAATAGGTGCAGGAGTAGGCCATTCGGCCCTTCGAGCCTGCACTGCCATTCAATATGATCTTGGCTGATTATCCAACTCGGTATCCTGTACCTGCCTTCTCTCCATACCCCCTGATCCCTTTAGCCACAAGGGCCACATCTAACTCCCTCTTGAATATAGCCAATGAACTGGCCTCAACTAGAGAAGTACAAATGTATTTTTCTTGGTACAAAAGCCAAAATTTATCCTTCAACTAATACCAAGATTATGTCAGTTACTAATATGTTTGTGGGGTTTTGTTGTGGAGGAAATAACTATTCTGTTTCATAAATTAGATTAATGACTATGCTTTGAAAGCGGTTCAGAATGATTTGGGAATTTTTGAAGATTAGAAAAGTGCTACTAAATTGCAAATTATTTTGTTTCTTTCTTACATAAGTATTATAAAAAAGAAAAAAATGTATTGATTTTGTCCAGATCTGTGCGATGAGCTTTCAATGAATTAAAGTAATATATTTACATCACATGGTATGTTTTTGTGCGTTGCACCTTTTTTAGCATGTCTCTTATTAGAATACAATAAATGGGAACAGGATGAAGCCCTATGCCTTTGCGCCAAGCATTGAGACACAAGAGACTACAGATGCTGGAATCATGAGCAAAAAATGAACTGCTGGAGGAACTCAGTGGGTCAGGCAGCATCTGTGGGAGGAAATGGACAGAGGACGTTTTGGACTGAAAGAAGAGTCCCAAAGAAGAAGGATCTTCTTCCTCCACACTTTTTTGTTTGCCTGTGAGCCATCTCTATTTTGGATAAGATCACGGCTGATCTGATTGTTTCCTTCTAATTTCTGATTTCCATGTAGACCAAAAATCTATCAATTTCGAGTCAGCTTCTTTAGCTCAAAGGTTTGCAATACTTTGAAAGAAGAAATTCAGTCTCATCTTAATTTTAGGATCACTCACCCTTATTGCGATACTATTCTTCTAAACACCCTTATTGGGAAGAGATGAGATTCCTCCTAGCAGGTAAAGCAGACCAATTTCAAAAGACGTGGTCTATGTTTCTGGACCTATTACAAGTATGAGGTGCAATAGTAATCTAAAAAAAACAAATATATAAATAAGCGGAATCAGGACCTGGTAACGGGAGGTAAAATAACAAAAACAGACTTGGTTGGTAGTCCCCTCTCTGCGGAGTTTAATGTTATAATAGAGCTGATCTCTTCTTTCCTTTCTAGGGTCTATTTTTCTCACATCTCTAAAGGGGCTTTCTTTTCCTTACACTCTCGCACTGCACGATTCTCTTGCACTTTCTTTACTTTCCTAACTTCTACTTTTTTCTTAAAGCTCTAAAAAAAAAAAAAAAAAGAAGAGGTAAAAAAAATGAATCAAGATAAAGGTGTTGTGTAGAATTGTAATTAACCGAAATTATAAAAAAAATAAATTAAAAAAAAAAAAAAACAAAAAAAAAAAAAAAAAAAAAAAACACCCTTATTGGGGTGATCATTCAACCTGTCAATTAGATCACTTCTTAATTTCTGAGCTCCAATATGTCTGATCTCTTCTATTTAATGTTTCCTCATGAAGACAAATTTCCCACATTCTCAGAATCAACTGAGTGAACCTATCCATGTGTGTGTATACCAGCTTTCTCCCCCTCCCCCCACTCATGTCACAGTCTGAAGAAGGGTTCTAATTCAAAATGTTGTCTGTCCATTTCCTTCTGAAGATTATGTCTGGCCTGCTGAGTTCTTCCAACACTTTGTTTTGCTATGCTCTAGATTCCATCAATTCCAGTATCTAGTGAATCAAAGCAAAGCCTTCTTTGACTAAGAGACCAGAATTAAATGCCATACACCATGCGTTGCCTCACAAAGCCCTGCAACTTGCCTTTGCCTTCCTATTCAATGAATTTGAGTAGTATCTCAGTTTTACAAGCCAAATTAGATCTCATTGAAATTGGCATTTATATTGCAAACTGTGTGTGAATTATTTACTATCTACAATCACTTTAATTCGATAAATGATACAAATTGATTCTTGCTCCATCCTTTTGCAATAAAGGTCAATATTCCATTTGCCCTCTCAATTACTTGATGTTCCTGTATGGTAATTTTGTTTGCTGTATATGACACTCAGGTCTCTCTGAACACCGACGTTTAATAATATTAAATGAACATGCTGATTTTACTCTCATAATACTCTCCCATCATGTAGTTTGCATCAGTTTCCAGATTCCAGCTGTTCATCAGCTCATACCATCTAGCTTATACTGATAGATAAAGCGCTAAACTGTAGGTTTTTAACATATTAGACACCAATACAAAACTCTTTTGTAGTTAAGGCTGCCTTTGCAATTCACTATAGTTTCTTAATGAATTCCCTGACTGAGAATGTCAAACAAAATATTTGAACGTTTTAACGGAAGCAAAAAGGTAACTTTAATTATCAGCTTTTTGGATCAACAACAAGTATCTGCATGCCACTATGAATGATTTGTGCAAGCATGCACACATAATGATTCACATTGCGTGGCAACAGTGTGGGGTGTTGGAAGAATAGCATTGCTCTGTCGTTTGGCGTTGTCAGAAAGGAGATCTTTGACGTATTTTATGGAATGACCAAATCTATATCAATAATTAACTGCCTACTTTCAATCAGTGCTTAATATAATCCATGTTAAGATGTCTTAATGGCTCCAAACATTTTCTATAGTTTCTGCTACAATTATACATGCAATCATTGAGATGAAGTATTAAATTGCCTGGAAGGAGGAGTTTTGATATTTTACACAATGCTGGAATGAAGAACTTCTCCAACCATACATTTTAGCTTCTATAACTATTTGTTTCCTATTGTTAAATTTTTATCCAGGGTAGAACTACTTTACAGACAAGCATTTGTTATGAACAGTAATTTCTGTCTTCACACATCACAGAGAAATTTGAGTTGCCAGACTAAGTGAAAGCAACAATACACACAGCCACATAAAATTAAATTTAACATAAACATCCACCACAGTGGAATCCACATTCCTCAATGTGATGGAAGGCAATAAAGCTGCTGACGGTCCGATGTCCGAGGCCCTCGCGTCTGAAACTGCGGCGTCGGGACGGATCGGAACACTCCGCGGCATGGAGCTCCCGAGCCGGCCTCTTCTTACCAGAGACCGTGGCTTCACGGTGTTAAAGTCCACAGGCCCCGAGGTCGGATCCCTTTTACTGGCGTTCCACGGCAAAGGATTGCCCGCTCCATGATGTTAAAGTCTGCGCCGCACCTGCGGCTTGAAAGTCCGGACCGGTCTCCGGGAAAGGCCTCACCACTCCACGTTGTTAGGCCACGGGGGGGACAGAGGTGTGACACGGAGAAAAATCGCATCTCTGTCGAGGTAAGTGGCTGAAAAAAGTTTCCCCCTCACCCCCCACATAAAACATACCAAGAAACATTAAAACATACTTTTAAGACATACTTAAAATAATAAAAACAGAGAAGAAACAGCGAGGCGGCCATTACGGGCGCCACCCGATTCAACTGTAGGTTGCCGAGCTGCAAAATGATGTGTGGACACCTTCAAGAGTCTTTCGTTTTATATTGGCTCCAGTTTGTGGACCATTTCAATGCAATTAATAATATGTTTCACATCAGGAGAAAGTTCAAAATATTTCTTTAGAAATGTGATGAGTAGGAATCTCTTTAGTCAGAGGGTGGTGATTCTGTGGAATTCATTGCCCCAATCGTCTGCATGTCTCGCTGGAACTTCCATATGGGGTTTTTGGACTTTGATCTTTTCAAAGGCTTGTAGCAATTACTACGTTACTAATTTTCAAATTTACTAATTTAAAAAAAAATTACTTGCATTAATTTAAGAAGATTTAAAAGTCTCCGAGATTCAGTTTTTAATCTTCAATTGAATGTTTTGTAGCTAGGCCACCTGATCTGAGACTGGCAGGGCTCCAGTACATTCCTGCATTCTGATAAAACAGTCGTTCCAGGTGCAAGTGGCCTGGGCTGTTTAAATCAGGAGTTTTGTTTGATGTTATTTTCATTATTAGTATTAGAATTTTGCTTAGTATTATTATGCATGTCCTCTTTTTAACGCAGAACAGCAATTTTGCTTTTCTCTGGTTCAGTTCAGGAATGGAAAGCAACATTTTCAGGCTTAGATTGGGTTTGGAATGACTGAACAAGTCTCTAAAGTGCATGCAGGCAATGATGGGCTCAGATTTTAAGTACCGATGTGAGGACATGTGTATGGAGCAGGCTGGCCCTGCAGTAAACGCCATGGTATCACCTTCAAGGACTATCTCCCTATACCCCTGGCATGCATTCCATACGATTACAAGCGAGAGTAGTTTCAAACACTACTTTATTATGAAAGGTGAAATGCTCTATGGCCAAAGCAAAGATGTACTATTTCAATTCCCCTGAGGTATATGCTACAAATCATCAGCTCATAATTTCTAGCCACGGTAACCTATCGAGGGGAACAAACTGCCATCACATCCATCTCCCATTAAATTCTTTCTTACTGATAGGATAAGGTTTAAAATATATGGAGTATGATAGTGTTTGTTCTATTCCATCAAGAAATGGTTGAGTAGACTGGACACAGCAAAGAATAAAATAATTATCCAACCAGCAGTACTAAGTATAATTGGTCAAGAAAGATCTGTGCTTCCAGTCAAGTTGTTCCTGTACACCGTTGAAACAGGCATCAGTGGAAAATTGCACAGGAATATGTTGTCCATAAAAAGATGAGCACATCCAGTCTGGTCATTACAGTTTGATTCATCTATATGCAATCAAAGTGAAGGAAGGTTGAATAAAAAATGAGCAATTACAGACAAATAAACTGCTCACTAATGTTTGGTTTGGGTAATGCCAGGACTACTTATCTGGAGAGTATTATCTGAACTTCATCCAAACATGGACAGAAAAGCTGATTTCCAGATAAGAGGTAAGAATGAGCCCCATAAAGTTGGAAATTATGGAATTTAGCAGAATATTTACATTAACTCAGATTTCACTGAACCTTAATTGGTACGTGCAACAATTAAATTGAATCTCGAATCTTGAATCAGATATTCCATTATTATCCCTGCAAGTTAATAGAGTCCACTTTGCCCATGGAGAGTCTAACAGCAGGCTCCAAAGTTTAGTTTAATTTAGAGATACAGTGCAAAAACAGGCCTTCCAGCCCAGCGACCCCGCATCCTAACACTATCCTACACACACTAGGGATAATTTACAATTATTCCAAACCAAATAACCTATGAACCTTTACGTCTTTGGAACGTGGGAGGAAAGCGAAGATCTCGGAGAAAACCCACGCGGTCACAGAGGAAACGCACAAACTCCGTACAGACAGCATCTGTAGTCGTGATTGATGGCAGTGAATAAGGGGTAGGCCATTTAGAACGGAGATGAGGAAATACTTTTTCTGGAGAAACCCCACGCAGGTCACAGGGAGAACATACGTAGTGACAAGCACCCGTAGTCAGGATCAAACCCGGGCGCGGTAAGGCAGCAACTCTACCACTGCGCCACCCACATAAGTTATACCTCAATTTCTAAGTTCCTGCTCCAGCCCAAATTCTACATTTTCCCCCTTTCCTCTTTGCAACCTCTAAGATGTCCTGATGGGTTATTTAAGAAGCATCGGACACACAGTTAGTGGCATTATTGATAAGAAATTACATTTTTTAGTTTTAGTTTAGTTAAGAGATATAGCATGGAAAAAGGCCGTTCAGCAAATCACATCCATGCCGACCAGCAATCACCCAAACACTAGTTCGATCCTACACACGAGGGACAATTTATGGAAGCCAATTAACCTACAAACCTGCACATCTTTGGAATGTGGGAGGAAACTGTAGTATCCGGAGAAAACCCACGTGGTAATGTGAGAATGTACAAACTCTGTACAGACAGCACCCATAGCCAGGATCCAACCTGGGTCTCTGGCACTGTAAGGCTGCAACTCTACCATTGTGCTATACTACAGTGCAGTTGGTGACGTTGTTAAGCAAGAGAAAATCATTTTTGTGCAATTGCAGACCCTTGCAATAAACATAAGTTATTGATGCCACTTCAGTTCCTGAATAGTCCTCCTGGCCCAATGGCTCACTCAATCATAACCTATCCCAGCAGCAGCTTGATCATTTCAGAGAGGCTTCGAGTGCTGCTCCCTGTCCACCTCCAGTTACAGTAGCAGAGTTCTGCACAGTAATGAGCACCTAACAGGTTCTTTGATCATTTTACAATTTCTGCAGGTATAAAATAATAAAACAGGTATAAAATAATAAAACATAGGAAAAAGGGAAGTAAAATTCACAATTTTTTTTAATCAATATAAAAACCTAATTTGCAAAGCGCTCTTTCATACGATTATTTAAAACTTTTTAAAAGCAAAAAATGTAAGCACAATCATGCCTGTGCCATCTCTTTGAAAAAGCACTCTGATTAATACCATTCCTTCAATCTTTTACCCACATCTTTTCACATTTTTCCTTTTTAAATATTTATTCACTTCCCTTTTAAAAACTATTACGAGTACTTCTACCATCACTATTTTTGGCAGGACATTACATGCCTTAACAACTTGGGATGTAAAAATAAGATTTTTCCTTTGTTCTTTTCATGATAATTTATGCCCTCGAGTTACGTGCATAAGGATGAGTGGAAGAAGTTCATTAAAAATTCTCCATAATTTTAAATAACTTTCTCAGATCAGCATTTTCCCCATTCTAACAAAGAAAACAAAGAGTAACACTTAGGAAACCTGAACGGAAACCTCTGGAGACTTTGTGCCACACCCAAGGTTTCCGTGCGGTTCCCGGAGGTTGCAGGTGGTTGCCGGAGGTTGCAGGTAGTGGAAGCCGGCAGGGAGACTGACAAAAACCTCCGGGAACCGCACGGAAACCTTAGGTGGGACGCAAAGTCTCTAGAGGTTTCCGTTCAGGTTTCCTAAGTAGGACAGGGGCATAACTCAGCGGGTGGGTCAGGCAGCATCTCTGGACAAAAGGAATGGGTGACGTTTCGGGTCGAGACCGTTCTTCAGACTGTGAGATGAGTCTGATGAAGGGTCTCGATCAGAAACTTCACCTATTTCTTTTCTCCAGCGATGCTGCCTGACCCGCTGAGTTCATCCAGCATTTTCTGTCTGTCTTTAGTGTAAACCAGCAACCGCTGTTCCTTCCTACACATCTTGCGTATTTTATCTGTTTTCAAAACTATAACTTCCCAACTCTGTTTTCAATCTACTTACCCGTTGATACCCTTGTTAAGTAAACCATTTAAAACTGGACACAATACTCTTACTGTAACCTAACCAATAATTGATATGGTTTAGTATTATCTCTATTGCCCTGGAATCCTGAAGCTTTCAGGTTATTGCATGGGTGAATGGGCAGCTGTTGAAAAAAAGCAGCAAAATCTGGGCCAGAGACCTCTGAAAATGTGCATCAGAACTGTAACATGCTCAAGGAAATCCTGAGAACATATTTTCTAAATTCCTTTGTTGATTGGATGTGAACATCATTGGCATGGTCAGCATTTAATAGCTGTCCACTTGTTGATGGCTTGGTTTCCAAGCTCATTCACTATTGAATAGTGAATGGGCTTGAGGTTGGTAAACTATCAGTGGAGCATTTATTTGAGCTATCCAGTTGATAGATACAGATGTTACGCTCCATTCAACATAGATTAGGTTTATTATTGGAAAGACTGGGTGGATAACTCAGTTGCACTGCTACCTAGCTGCCTACGATTGAAATACTGGGATTTTGAACTCTCAAGATATCATGTAATATATGTTTTTGAAATTGCCTTCCTCCTTACACATACAGGACATGGAGATAATATTTTATCTTTGGTAACACAGCAGCACGATTGACAGAGCTCTTCCAGGTGCTGCTAATTAGTCTAATGATCATGCAACTTTTATGCTTGATAAGACTAGCATCACACCATTTGCTTCTAGAAAATTAGAATCAGCTTAAATACCAGAAACTGTTGGCAATTATAGATCTTTAACTGTTTGTGGTATGTAAGTAGTTAAATATAGATATGGCCAGTTAACTGACAAATCTGGTGAATAAAAAGGTTTTCAGACTGGAAGAAGATGCGTTATGATATTGTCTGTGGATTGTTGTCAGGGCCACTGTGTTACCCCCCCAATGACATAAACCTTTGCAGCATTTGAAAATGTAACAAGGACAATGCTGGATTGCAGCAGATATATACCCACTGGTGGCAGAGGCAGAGGAATGACAAATTAGGTTTAATGCATACAAATATGGGGCACAAATTGATAGGGAGAATAAAAAAAGGTGATATACAATGAGAAGCACTGTTCTAAAGAGGAAGAGAGAGCTTTGGGACCTGGAGACATGTGTTCACAAATCATTCAAAGTGACAGAGTAAACTGAAAGGACAATAAGACATCCACAATTCTGGGCTTTATCAATAAAAGCACTGTAAAAGCAGGGAAGTCATGCTGAATCTTTATAAAACACTGGTTCAGCCTTAAATGTGATATTATGTTAAAATGTGATCATTACATTATTAGAAGAATGTATTGGCATTTGAGAATGTTCACAAAATACTTAAGAAGATGGTTCTTAGAAGAGGAAAGCAATTATAAAATATATTAAAGAGAGAAGCATTGTTTCATTTGGCTGACACAATGGTGCGGTTGGCAAAACTGCTGCCTCACGGGTTCATTCCAGACCTCCAGTGCTTCTTCTCCCTGTGACCAAGTGGGTTTGATTCAGTTTTCTCCCACATTCCAAAAGACGTGTGTTGGAAGGTCCCTGGCCAATATACATTGACCCTAGTGTGTAGGTGAGTGGAAGAATAGGAGAATATTAAAGGTTATCTGGAGATATTACAAAATAGAATTAAAGTATGATTAGTTTAAAGGAGTACTTATGCTCAATGTGGACCAAAGAGCTCATTTCCATATTGTGACTCTGACTAAGAGAAAGCTGAGTGGATATTTGATAAAGTAAAAAGTAGATAGTTGTCCCGTTGGCATTGTAGAGCAGCGAGAACCGAGGGGGGGGGGGGAAAGAAGAGAAAAGTATTTTTAGGCAACCTAGTTAGAATTTCTAATACACCATCTGCAAATGTGATGAAGGCCTAGTATATTGTGACATTAAAGAGACACGTGAACATTTGGTGGAGAGAATTTTGTCAGGCCACGGAGAAATGTACAACTGGAGAGTAGTTTTGATTGAATGATTTCCTGTGTTGTAACCATTTATGGTTCATTATTGTAATAACTCTATGAGGGTGAAAGTCTACAGGCTGTTAGTACAGTTCTGCTGTAATATCTGTGGAATTTCATTGGTAACTTACCAAAATTAGGACAAGTCCTGGATACCACTACACTTCCACTTTTCCTTTTAAGTCAAAAGTACTTTAAATGTATTTCACTGCCTGAATGTTATATTTCAATTTAGTAACTTGCAGTGCATAAATATTTTAATAACTGCCTATTTTTAGAGTATTTCTCCCTATTTTATGTCACAGCCCAAGCCATTCTTCCTCTTTAAACTGGAAGCAGAATACTGTTTTCTATTTAAACAGCTACTCCACAAACAAGAAACAAGGTCACATAAACAGCATTTTTTCTTTTTGAGACTATTATCCACAACTGCAGGGTCCAACATCTAAAATATTGGTACAGCACTCCTGATATTGATATAAAGTGCTAAAATGTGCAATTGTGACTGATACTAGAGAATCATTATTTCTTTGGCTGTCCAATAATCAATTGCTGGCCACTTTGGTTGTATAATGAGGTGGATGAATGGCTTTTCTGAAAATGTGAACAATGCAGAAAATTGGTGTTAGTTTTTCAGAGCATTCTAGCATAACATGTTTTTAAACTTATTCGTATTTCATGATTCCACAGGAAAATGGTGGAAAGGCCCTTCCCTAATTGCTCTCTTGAGCCACTGCCCCGAGCCACTGCTGTCCTTCTGACAAAGGTAACTTCCACAATGTTGTGGCTTTGGGAGCCTTAGGATTTAAACCTGGCAATGATAAAGGAGCTGAACATATGGCTGAGCAACATCACTTCATTACAAAGACTAGGCAAATTATTGGGTTACATGTAAAATGGTTCTATATTCATTTCGCTGATAAAATACATGCACATTTAATGAAATACAATTTAGATCCTCTATTACATGTCCTCATGCCAATACAAGTTTGGATTAGTTTTACTTCTGTTTCTCACATTTGGAATTTAGTTGCATTTGCACTTATGTAGCATATATTGATAAAGTATATTGATTAAGCTCCTGGAGATTGAGAAACATTTCATAATAGACAGAGTTTCAGGTCGAGAATTCTATTGTCTTGGAGTAAAATGGGTGGTGACTGTTTTTCCTACTCCACTGTGAATCCTCATTGTCTTCAATTTGTCATTGATGACAACGGATGCAAACAAAAACATGGGATGAAAGAATATATTTTCCTTGCGGCTGAAAGAGAACGGCCCAGCAGCCACTGATAACAGCAAGACACCAATTCTACCATTGTCCATCTACTGACCTTTCCTTTGGCCTATTTTCTCAATCCAGCCTGGCACTTTGGAAGGAGCAGAATAAAAATAAAATCAGGATTGGCAGTTTTAATGGGGGAATTACAAAGTTGAAGTAAGGTGGTAAAAGGTGGGGGGGGAGGATGGACCGGCAGGGACAAGGCCCAAGGTGGGACAGTGGGATGGACGTAGTTTAGGAGAAAGATCTGGAGTCATGGGAAGTTAGTTCCATCCAAAGTGGGTGACCCAAAGGATCAAAGAATTCCAGTGCAACACCACATTAGGAAAACTTTGTTTCCTTATTTATTGGTTCAACGATAGGCATTCCTGAGATAATGTAATCAAAGCTTCCATATGATACTACATAAGGAGTACAGAATGTGGAATTATATCATGTGACTGGTATTGAAATGGTGTTGAGGTACGGGGAAAAAGCATTCCTTCAAGTGCCTGCTCTAATATCTGGAGTGACACCAATGACCCAGAAATGGTCATTATTGCATTTCACTTGGATTCAAAATGGATTTTATATTGGATAATACTGAAAAGACAGAATTAAGCAATTGAATATAGAGACAAACCTTTTGTGTTTTACTTGGACAGGGGAGCTATTTTGGGTCACTGCTAAAGGGAATGAAGAATGACAGACTTCAAACTTCTTCATATGAATGATATAGGTATTATAAATAAAATAGGGCAACTGTATTTTCTTGGAGCTTAAGCAGTGTGCACATAAATCTACCATGTCTTGGTTTAGCAGATGCACAGTGCTGTAGATAGGAAATTGCAGACTGATATTTAATAGTTATATAGGCAAAATAATTTGATTACGACAAATGTAACCCTAAAACACAAATGCAGATGATCCATGGAAATAATTAAATTGTGAGGGGAAATAAACAATGCAACTGCACTGACCAACACATGAAACAAGAAGGACTGGAACAAGAAGTTTCTACTCATACAAAGAAGTCGTGCAAAAAGAGCAGCTGAAATGGATATGTCATTATGCTTTACGAGGAATATCTATGTGAATCAATAAAGAGTGGAATATGAATGAAAACATGATCCTGCTATAATACTGAAGAGCCACGCAGACTAATTATTGGACCCAATATTAAATCTCTCAAGAGATGGCAGCATGGGTCATAATAGACCTTGGAATTATTTCTGCAGCTCCTTATTGCAAGGATGAATCAAACAATAACATTTCCTGTTGATTTTTAGAATATTTTTGAAGATTGTAAATGCTAAATTGTTGTGTTGAAATATTAATATTACAAAGATTTTCCAAAGTCCTGCTTTTACCTAATATTAATATTTTAACTCAAATCTTTTTATGGAACTCATTTATTTAAAAGGAATGGATATTCCTGATTTGCAGATTTGTACATGATTACATACTTCAGCTTGGAACCCTGTGACCAGACTAAACATTCTTCCACATATATCACAGATTGAGCTAATGACCTTTCGCCACGAGCTAGAAATTATTAGCTAGACCTTCCTGTGATATATGCAGAGTGGGATAGCTGTGAAGACATGGCCGCCTTAATGGATGAATTTAAATTTTATACACTGAAATAAAACTCAAATGGCATTGTGACATCTAATATTATGTTCAGACATTCTCTCATGCACAAAGAAGGGTTATAAATAGTTCTCTTTAGAGGAGTCACTAAAAAGTACACCGTGCAAGATGGAAAATAGTACAGCAAATTGAAAATCCAAGAATGCATAACTAAAGGACCTGTCCCACGAGCATGCGACTGAATGCAACAAGCGCGACATAACGTGGTCGCTTGAGCCGTACGGCCTTGCGGGGCCGGTCCCACTTCGATCGCCGGAGCCGTATGGAGTTGTGCGGAGCTGGTCCCGACATCGCGCGGGGCTCCGAAAAACGGACACTGTCCAAAAATTCCGCGCGGCAACGGCCTGCCGGCCCTGCAGCTGCATTGAGGCCGTACACAACGCCTCGACGGGCGTGCGCAGCGCCTCAACACCGTACGCAGCGTCTTGACGCCGTACGCAGCGTCTTGACACCGTACGCAGCGTCTTGACGCCGTACGTCACGCTAGAACTTCACATCAACTCGTACGGGATCGTTCGACCTCCGCGCAGCCCCAGCTTCCGGTTTGGTCGCGCTCGCCGCATGCAGTTGATTGCTGGTGGGACAGGTCCTGTACGGGGATCACGCGACCTCTGCGCGGCCCCCGCTTCCGGTTTGGACGCGCTTGCCGCATGCAGTCGCATGTTCGTGGGACAGGCCCTTAAATCCAAGCTTCTTCACAGCACTAAAATGAAAAACTGTTTCTGTCATGATTCTTGCAGAGAACTTTAAAATTACAGTCAGTTGATTCTGGTTATAACCAAAAGATGCAACAAATTATCTGGGTTCACTGGAATTAGATCAAAGGAAAGGTGATGATCCTAAATATCAACTGATGAATCTGTAATTGGGGGTTGGTTGTTTGCCCTATTGATTTTACACACAGCATGAATCATCTGACTTCCATGAAAAATCCTGAGATGCCCATTATTAAAGCAACTTGTTTGAGAATAACTCCAGCCTCGTGACAATCTGCCAAAATATTTTACAAATATTGAATAATTATTTGTACATTCATACGTTAATATTTATGAATGTACAAAATGACACACACTTGTTAGTGTGCACATTTCAAAAAGAACTCAGAGTCAAGACACAAAGCAACTTGACAACTTAGATGTTTAAGACAGATGCTGGAAAAATCAAAGGTAGACAAAAGTCCTGGAGAAACTCAGCGGGTTCAACCGCTGAGTTTCTCCAGAACTTTCGACAACTTAGATGAGTACTTATCTAACTTACTTATTCCGTATCTCTCACTTCAGCTTTATTGTTATATTATGCTTTAAAGTTTATGTTCAATGGCAATTAATCCACTTTCTGATCCATTTGGTGACTGGCAATCACCAAGGTGCAGAGTTAAGTTGTGTAACAGCCGCAGGGAAGAAGCTGTTCCTGAACCTGCTGGTCCGGCAACGGAGAGACCTGTAGCGCCTCCCGGATGGGAGGAGGGTAAACAGTCTGTGGTTGGGGTGAGAACAGTCCTTGACGATGCTGCGCGCCCTTTACCCACATCGCTTGCTTTGGACATACTCAATGGAGGGGAGCAAGGAACCGGTGATGCGTTGGGCAATTTTCACCACCCTCTGCAGTGCTTTCTGGTCGGAGACAGAGCAGTTGCCATACCATACTGTGATACAGTTGGTAAGGATGCTCTCGATGGTGCAGCGGTAGAAGGTCACCAGGATCTGAGGAGACAGATGGACCTTCTTTAGTCTCCTCCGGTGGGCGGCGCGACTCTCGTCAGCAGCGGCCTCTGCAGCCCGTCCGCGTTTTTATTATTTTTCTGTCTATGTTTTTATGTAGTTTTTGTTATTTTTTGTTGGGGTGTGTGTGTGGGGGGGTGGGAGGGAGGGGGAAACTTTTTAAATCTCTCCCTGCACGGGAGACCCGACCTTTTCTCGTCGGGTCTCCGTTATCGTTGGGGCTGCAATGAGGAGCGGCCTCCAACAGGAAGAGACCGGGGACTCTGGTGCCGACGACTCACCGTCACCGTCGCGGGGCTGGCCGAGTCCGGAGCGGGTGGAGCGGTGGAGGAGCTGCTGCTGCTGCTGCTGCTGCGGCCCGACCGGAGAGTCGGAGGCTTCAACTGCAGGTCTGTGGACGGCGGCACCGGGAGCCCGCAGGTCCCTGGAGGGAGACCGCTTTTTCAGGGCTCCTGCAACGGCGACTTCCCCCGCCCGAGTTGCGGGGTCGAAGAGCTCCTGGAGCGGGGCCTGACATCACCGCCCCGCGCGGCTTGGAATGGCCGCGGGACTCTGCGAGCGCACGCCGGGGGCTCTAACACCAAGACCCGGTGTGCGACCTCGCACCACCCGGCGTGGCTTTAATGGCCGCGGGACAATCGCCATCGCCAGCCGGGGGCTTTGACTTTGACTCTGACATCGGGGGGGGGGGAGAGTGCTGTGGAGAGATAAGTTTATTTGGCCTTCCATCACAGCAATGTGATGGATGTTTATGTAAATTATGTGTGTCTTGGGTCTATTTGTTTGTAATGTATGGCTGCAGAAACGGCATTTCGTTTGGACCTCAAGGGGTCCAAATGACAATTAAATGTATCTTGTATCTTGTATCAGGAAGAAGAGACGCTGGTGAGCCTTCTTGACCAGAGTTGAGGTATTGTGGGTCCAAGAGAGGTCATCAGAGATGTTGACCCCCAGAAACCTGAAGCTGGAAACACGTTCCACCTCCGTCCCGTTAATATGGATGGGGGTGTGCGTGCCGCCCCTGGACTTCCTGAAGTCTACAATGAGCTCATTGGTCTTCTTGGAGTTAAGGGCTAGGTTGTTGTCAGCGCACCATGCTGCTAGGAGCTGGACCTCCTCCCTATAGGCCGACTCATCGTTGTCGCTGATGAGGCCAATCACCGTTGTATCATCTGCATACTTGATGATGGTGTTAGTACCATGTACAGGTGTGCAGTCGTAGGTGAAGAGGGAGTAGAGGAGGGGACTCAGCACACAGCCCTGTGGAACGCCGGTGTTCAGGGTGAGGGTTGAAGAGGTGTGGTTGTCTAACCTAACAGACTGGGGTCTGTTGGTTAGAAAGTCCAGTATCCAGTTGCAGAGGGAGGGGTCGATGCCCAGGTCATTGAGTTTGGTGATCAGTTTTGAGGGGATAATGGTGTTAAATGCTTTTTAACATCTCTGGAGAAAAGGAATAGGTGACGTTTCGGGTTGAGACCCATCTGCAGACTAAAAAAATGTAAAACTTTAAAAAATTGATTTAATAAAAACATAAACAATAAATCAAGCATCTAAATAACATCTAAATAAAAACAGTTAGAGTAATGAATAAAAAATATATATCTACCAGTTTCATGCAAGTTAATGATTCCATTAACTCCAGACAGGGCTTATGGGCCAGATGCAAAGTGCATCCAGCCCATTATAAAACTGCCTCAGCCTGTGTTTGTGTCGGGTTTTTTTAAGAAATATATTTAATTGCCAAGGAAAATGAATGCACCTGCAGAGAGCATGTTAATTAGCTGACAATGATTCTATCATTTTAAACCAATATTATCAGGGTAATGTAGCAGCAGATTCAAAATTACAAATCTAAGGTAAAAAATAATAGTTTACTTTTTTGATGGGGAGGCAGGTGTGAAATGTTCAAATATAACAACTCAAACAGCTGCATTTAAAAATAAAACTGTGACCCTGAAAAAGAAATAAAAGTGAAAAAAAAAATATTCCGGATGATCGCAGTTAGGATTTTCCAAGCTCACTGCTTACGAATTTCTGTAATAATTATCCACCTGCTTAAATTAACATGATGCCTTTAGAATGAGAAGATTTATTACAATGAGCTATATAGGCAAAGTTAACATGCCCCCCAAAGGTATCCTTTACATAAAATTACTTTAAGCTTTTAAGACCTTTTCAGCTTCAAAATTTTATCAGAGCATCAAATCCAGAATTCACATGCCTTTTAATACTGAGCAATAATTTTCTATTACTGGTTCTGAGTGTCTTGACAGTATCTCTATTATAGTCAGAATTAATTGCAAAACCATATGAACCACCTATAAATGTTTGATTAAGAGTTGATTTATAATTCTGATATTCTTAAAACTAGTACTTCAGTGAAATAATATTTATTGAGAACTGTATTTCTCCAGTATAATTATGACATGCACTGAGGGGTGCAACCAAACCTGAAAAGATAAGACCATAAATAAACATAAAAAGCTGGAGTAACTCAGCATGTCAGGCAGCATCTCTGGAAAAAAAGGAATTGGTTACGTTTCGGGTCGAGACCCTTCTTCAGACAAGACCACTCCTGCCACTGAATATGTGGTTATTTTGCTTTGTACTCAGGGGTGTATACGGGAATATTCATGTTCTAGGATTTGGTGGGGCACATACACGCATCCTTAATATTACATCATAAAGAAATTATACCTCATGACATTTTCAACGATCATTAAAGGACGGCTTCAGTGCCTCTACTTATCCTTAGCTGCACACAAGTCATTTGGGACTTTGATTGCGAAACAATGGATTGCCTCATTTTTTACTTGATGGCCAGTCAAATTGAGCTGATGCTCCTCAACAGAAAGACCTCCAGCAATGCAGAGCAGACTCCATTGTGAGCTGCCTTGAAGTATCATATCATAAGGTCCAGCCCCTGTATTCTCCTGACAACCTTTGGCAGTTTGTAAGCTGAGAAAGATATTTTTAATAAAATAGATTTTATTTAAAAACTCTTAAAAACTATTCACATAGATTAAAATAATTTAAGAACTTAAAGATTATTACAAAAATAAGTTTATACAAAAACAAGCAAAGGCAAGGGCTGATTAGGGACAGTGACCATGGCTTTGTCTGTGGGAAATCATGTTTTGTGAATTTATTATTTATTTTTAAAGAGGTTATCGAAAAGATTGATGAGGGTAAGGCAATGAAGGTTGAATTTTGGCACAACCTTTTTCAAGGGGCCCATAAGGAGATCGCATGGTTTCCAGGGCAAGTTAGCTATTTTGCAAAATTGGTGGTAGGAATTAGAAGGCGGTAGTGGAGGGTTGTTTTTCAGATTGGAGGCCTGTGGCCAACAGTGTGCTGCAGGGATCAATGCTGCGTCCACTGTTGTTTGTTATCCACATTAATGATTTGGATGAGAAGGTAGTTGGCATATTTAGTAAGTTTGTGAATAACACTAAAATTGGTGGTATCATGGACTGTGACGATAGCTATCCAAGATTACAACAGGATCTATATGAACTGGAAAAGTGGTCCACGGATTCACAGATGGAATTTACTTAGGTCACTTGCATTTCAGGAAGTTAAACCAGGGCAGGACTTCCACAGTAAATCGTAGGACTCTGTTTTTTAACAGAGAGACCTAAGACACAGTGCTTAGTTCTTTGATAGTGGTGATACAGGTAGATAGGTTGGTGAAGGCAGTATTTGGCCAGGCCTTCCTCAGTCGGGACAATGAGTACGAGTGTTGGGGCATCATATTATAACTGTACTGGACGTTGGTGAAACTACACCCAAGTATTGTGCACAGTTTTGGTTGCCAAATTATATGGAGGAGGTCATTAAGCTGGAAAGGATGCAGAATAGATGCAGGTGCATGGTTCCTTGAAGGTCAGGTCACAGGTAGATAAGGTGGTCAAAAAGGCTTTGGCATTTTGGCCTTCATCAGTCAGTGTATTGAGTACAGAAGTTGGGAGGTCATGTTGCAGTTGTATAAGATATTGGCCGTATTTAGAATATTGTGTTCAGTTCTGGGCACCATGTTAGAAAGATATTGTCAAGCTTGAAAGGGTTCAAAAACAATTTACGAGGATGTTGCCAGGACTAGAGGGTGTGAGCTATAGGGGGAGGTTGAGTGGGCTGGGCCTCTATTCCACAGAGCGCATGAGGATGAGGGGAGATCTTATAAAGGTGTACAAAATCATGAGAGGAATAGTTCAGGTAGATGCACAGTCTTTTGCCCAGAGTAGGGGAATCGAAGACCAGAGGACATTGGTTCAAGGTGAAGGGGGAAAGATTTAAATAGGAATCCGATGGGTAACATTTTCACACAAAGGGTGGTGGTGTAAGGAACAAGCTGCCAGAGGATGTAGGTGAGGATGGGACTATCACATTGTTTAAGAAACAGTTAGACAGGTACATGGAAAGGACAGGTTTGGAGGGATATGGACCAAGCGCAGGCAAGTGGGACTAGGGTAGCTGGGACATTGTTGGCCGGTGTGGGCGAGTTGGGCTGAAGGGCCTGTTTCCACACTGTATCATTCTACGACTCTATGACTCTAATAGACTGGACTGGATGGCTGTGGCTTTTTCCCCCCTGGACTGTGGGAGGCAGAGACGTGGTGTTATGGAGGTGTATATAATCATGAGCAGCAGAAGGTGATGGGTATGCCTGCAAGCTGCTAGTGGCGGTTACACTTGCAACACTCAAAATAAACACAGGCAAATGGGATGAGCTCAGGTAAGCAAATGGGATGAGCTCAGGTGATCAGTGTGGCCATGCTGGGCCGAAGGGTCTGTTTCTGTGTTGCGTAACTCCATGACATTATGTAAATCTGGGATTTACCAAGGGGCAGACGGCTGAATTTACTTCAGATGTGCTGGCACGACTCGGAACCGTGCATTTTAACATATTTTTTAAAAGGAAAAAAAAAACCCAATCTATGACTATAGATTTGAAATGCAAACATTTTAAGAATGTTACCACCAAATATTCACAAAATATCTCTAAAGCGATTTCCAACATCCTTTGAATTTATTTCATTCTGATCCATTCCCCCTAAGTGCATAGATCTAATTTAACTAATGAATCAGCCTGGACCTTTACATTCACGTGCTGCAATGGATAAGGTCTGGAGCTGTGCCACTACCAAGAAAATTGTAGAAATCTGAAACTAAGTTGCCGCTTGGATAAATCTTCCACCTTTCCAAAAAGATCTTTATTCGATTTAACTAATTTTGTTCACAAGATGCAACTTACTGCAAGACTATTGAATATAGTGAAAGTGAGGTAGGCATATCAACTAATGAGGCAGTGTGCTCAAATTACTTTTCAAGACCATTTCAAGGGAGACGCCAACTGAATTTGAAGAACCCAAATTCAATGGTCAAATGGTTTTTGGAAAAGTAGTTGATTTTTTGGTATTAGTGCACTCAGTCACAGGATGATCACCAGGAGCACTAGGAACACAATGATCTCCGGGAACAGAATGGAATCAGCGTGAAAGCGGGTCATTATACATTATGCATGTAGAGGCGCATTACTAACAGTACTGTGCTGGGAGTCTGGCAAGAATCCCTGCTCTCCTGTTGCTGTGTACTAGTGGCAAATTTCTTACAATGTTTACATTTAAAGTCTGAAACTTGCAGCTGATGCCAGGAACAGTGCATCTAGCAATGAATTGCCCATTGCTCCAGAAGGAGAGGTGAGCTGTGTGAGATTGTGTTGGGTGGGATGAGGTGTGGGTCGGGGGTTTGGGCGGGATGAGGTGATGGGGGAGTGTGCTGTGCTGCCGCATGGCACCGAGATTTGGTCTTGGGGTAGCCAGCTGGTCAGCAGGCCCAGCTTCCTCCAGCCCAGAGATTTATCTATGGTAACAAGCTGAATAGTCAGCAACCACCATCAACCTTGTTACCATTGAGAAATCTCTGGGTTGGAAGCAAAATCCTATGCATTCAACAGGAAGTGCTGAGAGAGATAGCAGGATCCAGGCTGCCTCTCAACATACAGAGAGGGGAGAGGGGGGAGGGGGAGAGGGGGGGGGGGGGGGAGGGGGAGGGGGAGGGGGAGGGGAGGGGGGAGAGGGAGGGGGAGGGGAGGGGGGGGAGAGGGAGGGGGAGAGGAGAGGGAGAGAGAAAAAAAAAAGGGATGGAGGCAAAAAGAGTCCTGGGATGTCAGGACTTTCATATGAAGAAAGACTGGATAGACTCGGCTTGTACTCATTAGAATTTAGAAGATTGAGGGGGGATCTTATAGAAACTTACAAAATTCTTAAGGGGTTGGACAGGCTAGATGCAGGAAGATTGTTCCCGATGTTGGGGAAGTCCAGAACAAGGGGTCTCAGTTTAAGGATAAGGGGGAAATATTTTAGGACCAAGATGAGAAAAAAAAATTTCACACAGAGAGTGGCGAATCTCTGGAATTTTCTGCCACAGAAGGTAGTTGAGGCCAGTTCATTGGCTATATTTAAGAGGGAGTTAGATGTGGCCCTTGTGGCTAAAGGGATCAGGGGTTATGGAGAGAAGGCACGTACGGGATACCGAGTTGGATGATCAGCCATGATCATATTGAATGGCGGTGCAGGCTCGAAGGGCTGAATGGCCTACTCCTGCACATAATTTCTATGTTTCTATTTTCTCCCCGTGGGTTTTCACCGAGATTTTCGGTTTCCTCCCAAAGACGTGCAGGTTTGTAGGTTAATTGGCTTGTTTAAAGTGTAAATTGTCCCTGGTGTGTAGGATGGTGTTAATGTGCGGGGTCGCTGGTCCGAAGGGCCTGTATCCGCGCTGTATCTCTAAACTAAACTAAAAAATAGCCACAATTGATAGGGATTTTGTCCTAAATGCATAAAGCTCATGAAAGTTCAAGGAAAAATCTATAAGCAACTTTACATACAAAGACACTGAAAAAGTCTTTCAAATATATGTGAATAACTGCAATATTTCCAAACATTTGAGCCAAGTGAAAACAGCAATTCCAGAAGCTTGACATTATTTCAAATGCTTAAGATTTTACTTCATTATGCCAAATTTAATTCTATCCTTGAGGAAATTATTACTTTATACAGAGTTTGAACTTTAGTACTATTACCTGACTTTAATGTATCAATTTTGTACGATACAGAAAATAAAATTCCTACTCGGATGCATCCAAACAAGATCCACTGTGCCAAAATCACCTAATCTCGGTCCGCATTAACCAACCTGACCTACCGGTAGCTCAGCACTTCAACTCCCCCTCCCATTCCCATTCCGTATCCGACCTCTCTGTCCTGGGCCTCCTCCACGGCCAGAGTAAGCAACACCGGAAATTGGAGAAACAACACGTCATATTCCGCTTGGGGAGTCTGCATCCCGGTGGCATGAACATTGAATTCTCACAATTCTGTTAGCCCTTGCTGTCTCCTCCCCTTCCTACCTCTTCCTCAGCCCTCGGGCTCCTCCTCCACCTTTTTCCTTTCTTCACCCCCCCCCTTCAGTCTGAAGAAGGGTTTTGGCCCGAAACATTGCCAATCTCCTTAGCTCCATAGATGCTGCTGCTGCACCTGCTGAGTTTCTCCAGCATTTTTGTGTACCTTTGATTTTCCAGCATCTGCAGTTCCTTTTTAAACACAAGATCCACTGTGCCGATCTGTACTGATTGCTTTGGAGATTTTCTTTTATTATCACAAAGATCAGTTGGTAAAATTAAAAAATACTGGCAAATATTGCAAATTGTCAGTTATATTTGGCTTCTCAACTCAGAATTATTAAGATTCCTTTTATATTTACTGATTACCTCTAAATATGTTCTTTACTTTGAAATTGTGCATCAAATTTGATTTCAAATTATTTTTCCGCTGCCTCAGTATTGCTTTCAGTTTATTCAAAATTATACTAATGTGAAGTTGGCTTGTTTACCCCTACCCGGGACTGCACAATTAAAAATATCAGCATTTGCTGTAGAACTAAAACTTCATCAGTTCAATACTAAACCAGTGCTGCAAATGCAGTTGGTTAACCGGTGCTGGAGCTGTGCATCCTGGCATGCATCACATTGATAGGACTAGTTAGTGCACATTTAAGTTTAAAAAAGGATCCACAACATTTCATAACAGGCAAGGAATGAGTCCAGTATCTAGGTTAAGTCCGTGGAGAACTTATTGTATTCAGAAGTGCACTAGTAGGTATCCAATTACAACATGGAGCTGAACATTTGGTGAACAATAGGACAATATTTTTTCTTTGTCAATCAGATTGTACGATTGAGACATGAACAGAGAGAAGAGGGGAGGGTGGAGGCATGTACTCTCACGACATTTCATAGAAACATAGAAAATAGGTGCAGGAGGAGGCCATTCGGCCCTTCGAGCCAGCACCGCCATTCATTGTGATCATGGCTGATCGTCCCAAATCAATAACCTGTGCCTGCCTTCTCCCCATATCCCTTGATTCCACTAGCCCCAAGAGCTCTATCTAACTCTCTTAAATCTATCCAGTGATTTGGCCTCCACTGCCCTCTGTGGCAGGGAATTCCACAAATTCACAACTTTCTGGGTGAAAAAGTTTTTTTCTCACCTCAGTCTTAAATGGCCCCTGGTTCTGGGCTCGCCCAACATTGGGAACATTTTTCCTACATCTAGCTTGTCCAGTCCTTTTATACTTGTATACGTTTCTATAAGACCCCCCCCTCCCCCCCCCCCCTCATCCTTCTAAACTCCAGTGAATACAAGCATAGTCTTTTCAATCTTGTCTCATTTGACAGCCCCGCCATCCCAGGGATCAATCTCGTGAACCTACGCTGCACTGCCTTAATCACAAGGATGGCCTTCCTCAAATTAGGAGACCAAGACTGTACACGATACTCCAGATGTGGTCTTACCAGAGCCCTATACACCTGCAGAAGAACCTCTTTACTCCTATACTGAAATCCTCTCGTTATGAAGGCCAACATTCCATTAGCTTTCTTCATTCTCCTGCTGTACCTCCACACGCCAACTTTCAGTGACCGGTGTACAAGGACACCCAGGTCTCACTACACCTCCCCCTTACCTAACCTAACCCCATTGAGATAATAATCTGCCCCCTTGTTTTTGCCGCCAAAGTGGATAATCTCACATTTATCTATATTATACTGCATCTGCCACGCATCTGCCCACTCACTCAACCTGTCCAGGTCACCCTGCAACCTCCTAACATCCTCTTCACAGTTCACACTGCCACCCAGCGTTGTGTCATCCGCAAACTTGCTAGTGTTGCTCCTAATTCCCTCTTCCAAATCATTAATATATATGGTAAACAGTTGCGGCCCCAACACCGAGCCTTGTGGCACTCTACTCGCCACTGCCTGCCATTCTGAAAAGGACCCGTTCACTCCTACTCTTTGCTTCCTTTCTGCCAACCAATTTTCTATCCATGCCAACACCCTACCCCCAAATACCATGTGCTCTAATTTTAGTCAGCAGTCTCCCATGCGGAACCTTATCAAAGGCTTTCTGAAAGTCTAGATACACTACATCACCAATGCATCCACTATTTCTAGAGCCATCTCCCTGAGGACCCTGGGATGCAGACATCAGGCCCAGGGGATTTATCATCCTTAGCTTACCCAATACTATTTCAAGCCTAATGACATTTTCTTTCAGTTCCTCTACCCCCTTTGATCCTCTGTCCTCCAGTACATCTTGTTTGTGTCTTTCTTAGTGAAGACAGATCTGAAGTACCTGTTCAACTCTTCTGCCATTTCCTTGTTACCCATAATAATTTCACCCATGTCTGCCTTCAAGAGACCCACATTTGACTTTGCTACTCTTTTTCCCTTCCAGAGAAGCTTTTACTGTCCTCCTTTATATTCCAGGCCAGCTTCCCCTCATACTTCATCTTTTCAGCCCGTATTGCCCGTTTTGTTTCCTTCTGTTGTCCTATGAAATTTTCCCAATCCTCTGGCTTCAGGCTACTCTTTGCTGTGTTATACATCTTTTCTTTTAATTTTATTCTATCCCTAACTTCTCTTGTCAGCCACGGTTGCCTCCTACTCCCCTTAGAATCTTTCTTCCTTTTTGGAATGAAATGATCCTGTGTCTTCCGGATTATGCCCAGAAATTCCTGCCATTGCTGTTCCACCGTCATTCCTGCTAGGATCCCTTTCCAGTCTACCTTGGCCAGCTCCTCTCTCATGCCTTCATAGTCCCCTTTGTTCAACTGCATCACTGCCACTTCCGATTAAACCTTCTCCTTCTCATATTGCAGATTAAAACTAATCCAGGGCTCTCACTTAACTTTTTTTCCCTGTTGCCAGCTGGGCAACCGGCAGCTTTTTAGGTTGCCAAATGACAGGTGGTCATTTAAGACGGCTTGCATGACGCGTACGATAATGTGCTCGGACGAAGTGCGTAGTTAATAGTCGGAATTATGGTTAATGAAGCATTCACATATTATTTCTGCTTCAAATAAAGTCGCAAACTAAACATATTCACAATGACATGCTGCAAAATTATAATACAGTATCTCATCTCTTTTTACACATTGCAATGAATGAAATTTCTATTATCTCTTTCCACTTCCAAACAAAAATCTGGTTGGATTATTCACCGTATGAACAACCTCGGTGAGACCTAGCGCAGGCTTGGCGATCGCTTCGCACAACACCTCCACTCAGTTCGCAATAACCAACCTGGTCTCCCGGTGGCTCAGCCCTCCCATTCCAAACTCAACCTTTCTGTCCTGGGCCTCCTCCGTGGCCACAGTGAGGCCCACCGCAAATTGGTGGAACAGCACCTCATATTTCGCTTGGGCAGTTTACACCCCAGCGGTATGAACATTGACCTCCAATTTCAGGTAGTCCCTACTTTCTCCTCCGCTTTCCAGGTCTCCCTCAGCCCACTGTCTCCGCCTCTTCCTTTCTTCTTCCCGCCCCCCCCCCCCCCCCCCCGACCCCACCCCCCCCTCCACCCTCACATCAGTACCCTGAAGAAGGGTCTCGACCCGAAAACGTCACCTATTTCCTTCGCTCCATAGATGCTGCCTCACCTGCTGAGTGCAAATTTTTCTCCAGCATTTTTTGTCTACCCATTTTCACACAAGTTCTGTTATCCCAGTTTCCTGACACCCACTCCCTGCACATTAGGGGCAATTTTACAGAGACAAGTTAACCTACAAAGCCAATGCGTGTTTTAGAGTCTTTGGGATGTGGGAGGAAACCCACACGCTTGCAGGGAGAATGTGCAAATTCAACACAGACAGTGCCCGAGAACAGGATCAAACACAGATCTCTGGCATGTGAGGAAGCAAGGGTCTCTACCCGAATCGTCACCCAATTTCTTCTATCCAGAGATGCTGGCTTCTCCATGGAGTTCCCCCGCACAATTAAAGCATGGAATAGTCTTCACCCTACCATAGGTACCAACCAGACACAACTAAATTTAAGGCAGCTTTTTTTTCCCCCCCAAGAACCCTTTTTTGCTTAAGTCCAAGTCAAGAGAGTTTTATTGTCATGTGTCCCAGATAGGACAATTAAATTCTTGCTTGCTGCAGCACAACAGAATATGTAAACATAATACAGAACAGGAGATAAAGGTTCAGTGTGTCTATATACTATAGATATATGTATACACAATAAATAAACAGATAAAATGCAATAGGCTGTTATTTTTCAAAGTTTGGAGTTTGGTGGTGGTGGGTCCACCAGTTTAAATTCTATTCCGAATATTTTTGGAGGACCAGGAAACCAAGAAGCAAGAGTTACTCCAGGGAGTTATTCCAGCTCCAGGGAGTGATTCTGCGTTGGTTTTCAGCGGTTGCGGTGAGGCGGCGACCGGACAGCAATGGCGGCCAGATCTCCCACAATGCAAATGGAGGGAGAAAGTGGCTGACGCCGACCAGTTGCCATGGCAGTGCTCATGTGAAAGACGGCACATGTGCACAACCACGGCCGCTGATGTGCTGGCCGTGGTTGTGCGCATGTGCAGGGGAGGATGTGTAGGCCGTGGCAGTGCTTATGCGTAAGGCGGCCGGCCATGCCGAGCCGAGAGCCAAGACCCGAGAGCCGAGAGCAGATAGGAGACCAGAGAGCAGATAGGAGACCCGAGACCCGGACACGGATGGCGGGCGGAGACGGAGCGTGACAGAGAAAGAGAGATAGAGAGGGGGCCCGCTCAGGATTAAACGATAGGTGTCCCAGGTGCTTGCCAAGCCGGGCAAAATGGCATGGCTTTAGGTTGCCATTGGCACCCGGACAACCGCTAATTTCGAGCCCTGTAATCTTATTTATGATCACTACCTCCAAGCGGTTCCTTTACCTCGAGTTCTCTTATCAAATCTGGTTCATTGGACAACATTAAATCCAGAATTGCCTTTTCTCTGGTCGGCTCCATTACAAGCTGCTCTAAGAATATTTCAAAAATATTTAAATAACCATTGGAAATGCCATAGCGTTAATGCCCAAAAATCGAGTATTAAAGACAAAAAAGCTATTTTTGAAAATGTTTTAATTAATTCACCACGTAATAGAATGCAAGTTCCCTTTTTACTCAAAGATTATTGGTCATAGATAGGAACTGGAGTTGGCCATTTGAGTTGGCTTTCAAGCTAGCCATTCAAAAAAAAAAATCATGCTGATCCAATTCCTCAAACATCAGTTTTCTAGCCCTGTGTCTATATCCTGTAATTTATTTGTTATTCACAAATCTATGGGTCTCGGTTTTAAATCCAATCATTGACTGAGGCTCCTTCCTATGTGCTAGAGAATGACAAAGATTATCCACCTCTGGCTTATGTCCTTATTTAATCATCTCCTTATTTCATTCCTAAGTAAAGTCCTAATCCCGATTTTGAGAATCTAACTCCCAGTTCCAGGTTCCTTTGTTAGGGGCAACAATTTATTTTTATCTACTCCCTTGAACCTTTTGAGAACTGTTTTACATTGACGTATTGTCTCAAACTCTAAGAAATAGAGAATATCAGTCCATAGGGCCATAGTCCATAACCAGGGGTCATAATTTAAGAATAAAGGGTAAGCCATTTAGGACTGAGATGAGGAAAACGTTTTCATCAAGAGAGTTGTGAATCTGTGGAATTCTCTGCCACTGAAAGCAGTGGAAGCATTTTTCAAGAGTTAGATTTAGCTCTTAGGGCTATAGGAATCAAGGGATATGGGGAAAAAGCAGGAATGGGGTACTGATTTTAGATCAGTGGTTCCCAACGTGGGGCAATTTGATTTTTAAGGGGGGCAATTGAGCGCGACTGAGGAGGTCTGGGTCCAAATTTTCGATTTTTATTTTAATACCACCTAATATTTTTTTCTTTTTTTTAACAATTTTTTAGTTCTTGCTCAAAACTTTAACTGTCTTTTGTTTATTTCATTTTTCTTTTTCATGGATGCCATGTTCTTTTGAAACTTGTTTAAACCAAGGTATTGGCGTTTTAAGCTTCTTCAGCTGAAACGGAGTTCACTTTTTAAATGATAAGAATTATATATCACCACATGGGGGGGGGCATCAGGATTTTAGAGGTGATTAGGTGGGGCATGGCCAAAAAAAGGTTGTGAACCACTGTTTTAGATGATCAGCCAAGATCATATTGAATGGCGGTGCTGGGTCGAAGGGCCGAATGGCCTACTCCTGCACCTATTTTCTATGTTTCTATGTAATTTCTCTAGAATAGTTTTTCCATTAATTTGCCTATTTGCACTAGACAATAGTCAATAGGTGCAGGAGTAGGCCATTTGGCCCTTCGAGCCACTAGGCCTTAGTTCACACAGTATAACCCACAGGGAAGTGTTTCATGCCTTTTTCCACGATAACCGACACAAAATACTTCAGCTATTTTATTATTTTCCCTTGAAAATTATCTATTTCTGGGTGTGATGGGATGATGTGTCCTCTCTGGTACTTTCCTGTTCACTCACTTATAGGAACTATTATTTTTTATATTTTTTGCTAGAAATGGCACTGCACAGTGCATGGAGTTTGTCATACAGATTGAACACTGAATTCTCCTTGATAGTTCTAATTTCTTCATTGTTTCTGGTATGACTGCTTTATTTCTTTGGGGAGAGGGGTGCAGGACCTGCTGACTCTACCCCTGGTACCAAAATCCGACAGCTCAATGAGCCATCATCTGTTGGAAGCGGGCAGTGTACCTTCCATTCACTGATATTTCTCTCACAGGGATGGCTGCCTTAAATCACCTCTATTATTTCCAGGGATCGATCCCATTGAGAATCATTTCTTTAAGAGATCTGGCCTTGACAGAATATCATATTTCAAGTTGGCACGTCACAATACTTAAGTATATGATGCCCTTTGTTATCACAGGGATAAAGCTCTCATGTGGATTTAAGAATGTAAGAATTTCTAGCCATTGTGCTGTTAAAAGATAATTCTTATACAGTAAACTCATAGGCAATTGATTGAATTGATTGATGCAGCATGGAAACCGGCCTTTTGCCCCACCGAATACATGCCGGCCATCAATCACCCTTTCACATTAGTTCTAAGCTCTCCCACTTTCATAACCACACATTGGGAGTAATTTACAGAGGCCAATTAGCCTTGAAACACGCACATCTTTGGAATGTGTGACAAAACTGGAGCATACAGGGGAAGCCTATGTGGTCAGGGGGAGAATGAGCAAACTCCACACAGACAGTGCCCAAAGTCAGGATCGAACCCAGGTCTCTGGCTCATGAGGCAGCAGCTCTACCAGGTGCGGTACGGTGGCACCCAATTAATATGCCATTAATGAAACATCACAACCAAGCAGAGCATATGAAATAGTCTTCCCAGGAAGTGAACAGTAGAGAATAAAAAGTTGATTAGTTAGTTCTCTGATTTGTAATTCTTGGGGTACTTCTTTATCCCAACGTCACTGACAATGTACATAATTACAAGGGAGTGTACGGCTCAGATACTTTTCCAAAAAATATCTGGGTCTGACCCACTGTGAACAATACTTTGCAGTAATGAAGTGCCTTTAAGATAGAAAATGCTCCAGGGTACTTTTCAGAACAAACAAAGCAAGGAACAAAAGTGCAAATGGTGGACTGTAGTGGGACATTGTTTTATCATTATCACGTGTGATAATGCATGCTATCCAGCCAATGCCATACACGAGTACAGTCAAATCATGCACAAGAACAAAGGGTAGTGTAAAGGGAAAATCAACAGTGCAAAATATTATGTTAGAGCTGTACATGATGGAAAGGTGATAAAAAGTTTAATATAAACAATGAGATATGGTAAGGTTTTTGCATTTTTACAAGGGAGGTCCACAAAATTTAACCGAGGTGTCTGACAATTGTGTTGCCAATTATGGTGTAGTGGGATAGTGCTGAAATGTAGTACAATTCAACATCAGAATACTAAATCTGCGGCATAGTATATAACACGGGAGGTGATAAAAGTAGGGATGCAAAATTCCTCCTCTTTGAAGGGGTCTAAAGATCTGGACACAAGCATTCTGTGGCAGGATGCCTGTGCAGGTTCCTAAAGGGCCTGTCCCACGAGCATGTGACTGCACGCGGCAAGCACGACCTAACGTGGTCGCTTGATCCATACGGCCTCGCGGGGTCGGTCCCACTTCGATCGCCAGTGCCGTATGGAGTTGTGCGGAGCTGGTCCCGACATTGCGCGTCGCGGGGCTCCGAAAAACTGGCACTGTCCAAAAATTCCACGCGGCAACGGCCTGCCGGCCCGCAGCCGCATTGAGGCCGTACGCACCGCCTCGACGGGCGTGCCGCCATACGTCACGCGCGAAAATCCGCGGACTTTGCTCAAACTTCACGTCAACTCGTACGGGATCACTCGACCTCCGCATAGTCCCCGCTTCCGGTTTAGTCGCGCTCGCCGCTGCAGTCGCATGCTCGTGGGACAGGCCCTGAAGGAGTGAGGTGAAAAATAAGCATGACTTCATGCAGGAAAGCCTTTGGTCATCCAAATGTGGATGCTTCCTGAGGAATCTTCCAATCGTCTGCCACTGTTATACCGAGTCTAGGAAACTACATATTGAGTACTACATATTAACTACATTATTTATAGAATCTAAATCAAAAGATGGAATTATTGTGTGAAAATGTACACAAAGTTGCACATTTCTAGTATGATTTATCACATGGATAATTAGTAGGTTAAACAAAAGTAACTCTTCACCAGAGATATTTTCTCACTCTAAATTGTCATAAAGGAAATATAGACTTCAAGTATTCAAAGGGTTAAATTAAATTGAGCTTTTGTTCTCACTATCCAAGAATTTAGTAAGATTAATTTACCAAAAAAAACACAAGGGTAGAGGAAACGGTAGCATAGAAAGCAAAAGTAATAAAACTTATAAAAACTCAGGAAACACATAATTATTTGGAACATGTGGTTTGCATTTCTGAAAAATGTACAAGCGTTTGTGGTTAAACTGTCTAATCGGCTGTTATCAACCCGACTCTGCTTTCTAGATCATAATTTACTGGATATTTTAGCTACTGTGGCACATTAACTACAGAGGAAAGGGAAAGCTTATCTTTAGGAATAATATTTCCAGTGCTGCTGTACTCACAGTACATCTGGTTCTTCTGTTAGCGGCAGTTAAATTGAAATATTTCACAGCATGTGTCAGAAACATGCATAATGGTAATAATGACAGATCTGATTAAACCCGAGTGCCACCAGCTCCCTGGTTGACTTGGGTTGTGCAGGTGTGACCTTCTGAGTCTGTGTGTTTAAATAAAATTAATTACAAGAAGGGGCTATGACTCTGTGACATCACAAAGCAGAGGAACTCCCAAGAGGGAAACCTAATGGAATATTTTCCTTCAGACTAATAATATAGTTCATATTGACTTGTGGTAATTAGTGGATCATTAAAGCAGTTTTCCCGAAGTATTTGGCTGACTGATCAGATTAGTGAAAATGTTCTTCAGAACAAGCCCCTGTGTGGTCTGCTGGAGGAAAAAAAATATGCAACACAGCTTTTGCAGAGATGAAGATAAGCTACTGGTTCATCACACTCTAGTGAGCATGCTCAAGCCTGTAATTTTAACATGCCAGGCCGGCACAGGACTTGTCACAGATGGCAGGCTTGACAGTTCCTGTCTGTGGCGCTGATACACAACAGTTCAGCACAGGATCAGTGATATTCTGTCTCATTAGACCCATGCTAATTATCACAGCTAGTTTCAGGGGAAACCATGTGTTGAAATGGTCAATTTAAAGGAGTTTTGCATCAACAAACTGATAATAAGGATTATACAGCAACACGCTGCCTGAAAAACTAATTTATTTTGTCAGAAGCATAGTTATTACATTAGATAATATTCAATGCTATACATTTTTTTAAGTATTATGAAACTGCTTTCAGCCAATATTGTCAGTTTTACTAACAGTTCAGGCTGCTCACTACTTTTACACATCACTATGCATAAAGAGTTCAATATGGTTTAGATCAATCTGTACATTTCCCCATGAGTATAATGAAAGATTTCTTTGCCACTGAAACAGGGAGATGCACTTACATTATGAAAAACTGCCAAGCCAAGTTATTTTTTTAAATCTCTACCTGATGTAGCATCATGTTAATCTGAATCCCATCACTAGGAACACAGCAGAGAATTGACTACATTTTTCTAAACTATTCCAGTTGATTTTGAGAGAAAAACCCTCCTGAGATCAGAATTCATGCGACTAATCTCTGGAGAACACAGACCTGCACCACAAGTTACCAGGATGCCTAACAAATTAAGACTATTTATGCAAAAAGAAACACATCCATTTAGACCAGTGGGGGACAGTGGGTGATTCTCCTATGTGAACACGTCCGTTTCTCATATCCAAAAAGAGCAATATATTTTCTTCGTCCTGGAATAAAGGCTCTGGGTGTCAGCTCCACATGGTTATAAAAAGCAAAACTGTCTCACCCACACCATCAGAAATTTAAGTTATGAAAAACTGGACGCTCGCAGATAGAAAAAAAATGTAGGTTTCTCTGGATCATTGTAAATGTTGGCTGAGTAATTTGTGTTATTGTTATTACATCACATTTGTGAAGCCATCATAACATTTTCCTGTAAGTTAAATGTCAGACCACATAGTAACACATTGGCCTAGAAAATTCATTAGGTCTTTAATAGGAACATTAACATTTCATTGCGTGGTTCATGCTGTTGCAATAGGGCTGTGGTTTTCAAATGTGATTCCAGTGCAACAGCACAAACGTGCATTCACGAAGCACCCATCCCATATGAAAGAAGCAGCGTTCATGATCATCATTATCAACTCACTTTCATACAGTTGCTGCCACTTGACTGCTCAGGTAACAGCAGGGCTACCACTCAGCAGCAGGTGATAGCAGAAAACAAGCTTACCCCTAACTCAGTAGTTGTGCAGATGATGCCTATGTTTGTGCACGTTCAGCAGACGAGCTCCAAATCACATACACTGAAGCCTGCAAGCAAATTGGCCTTAACCTCAATATATGCAAGACAAGTGTCCTTCACCAACCACCCTTCATTAAGGTTTGTGGCGACACTCCTGAAACACCTGGACCATTTCCCAAATCTCAGGAGCCTCGTCTCAGTGAGGGCAATCGATGATGAAATTCGCCACTGCGAGTGTTAAATCAGCTTTGCTACTCTATTCATTTGTATTTATCATTGTACATACTCCAGAAAGAAACACCCACTACACCAATACCAACATACAAATTCAAGATGAGGAAAAATAGGTAGAAGAAGACAGAAGAGGGCTATAACCATGGATGTTTTAAGCCTCACATAGAACAAACATTTCATCTACATATCGATGTCTAAACATAAAATTGTGATGATTCTGATGTTCGTTCCCTGTGTAATGAGTATGCAGGCTTGTGTGAGACAGCCAAATATATTTTAAAAGCATTGAAATGCCAACCTTAACCATTCAATTACTCCTAATATCAGGGAGGAAGAAGAAAATGATTTAGGTACAAATTTTAAAGCACTCCCTCACTATCAATAAGAAGTACATTTCCACCTTTTAAGGGTTTAATGTGAACCATGTACAAAGATTGCCGGCGGAAGCCACTTAATAATCTACAGATATTGTTAAATTGCTTATTGATAGGGAGAATCACTATCTTTCATAACTTCATAAGTTACAGGAGCAGAATTAGGCCATTCAGCCCATCAAGTCTGCTCTGCAATTCAATCATGGGTGATCTATCTTTCCCTCTCAACCCCATCTTCTGCCTTCTCCCCATAACCTGTGACACTTCGCCTCATCTGCCATATCTTTAGCTAGTTATCACCTAATGATCTTCAAAAGAACTGCATATATATATATTCATTCACACTGGAGAAAGAAGTATAAATGAATTTAAATTGTGAATTCCTCATTTATCATAGACAATAAAGATGTAGAAAACTGGAATAGAGACTATTTCATAATTGATGGGCCAATCATATTCATTCTAGACAAACAAAGCAAGGTAGAAAACTGGAAGAAAGAGATGGTCCCTTTCATAGTATCTAAATGGTGGGCCAATCGTAGGGGGAGATGCAGCGAGACCTGGGTGTCATGGTACACCAGTCATTGAAGGTAGGCATGCAGGTGTATAGGCAGTAAAGAAAGCGAATGGCATGTTAGCTTTCATTGCAAATGGATTTGAGTATAGGAGCAGGGAGGTTCTACTGCAGTTGTACAGGGTCTTGGTGAGACCACACCTGGAGTATTGCGTACAGTTTTGGTCTCCAAATCTGAGGAAGGACATTATTGCCATAGAGGGAGTGCAGAGACGGTTCACCAGACTGATTCCTGGGATGTCAGGACTGTCTTATGAATGAGGATACTCCATTTAGAAGATTGAGAGGGGATCTTATAGAAACTTACAAAATTCTTAAGGGGTTGGACAGGCTAGATGCAGGAAGATATTCCCGATGTAGGGAAGTCCAGGACAAGGCTTAAGGTACAAGGGGAAATCCTTTAAAACCGAGATGAGAAGAACTTTTTTGAGTGGTGAATCTCTGGAACTCTCTGCCACAGAGGGTAGTTGAGGCCATCAGCATTGGCTATATTTAAGAGGGATATGTTGAATAAGGGGATCAGGGTGCAGGCTCGAAGCAGGCGGGATACTGAGTTGGATGGCCCTACACATTGAATGGCGGTGCCTCGAAGGGCCGAATGGCCTACTCCTGCATCTGTTTTCTATGTTTCTAATAGGGTGTGATACCCATGATACGCATGAAAGGTACCTATACTGGCTATGAGGATGGTCACCTGTGAAGGAGGTACAGGATACTGAGTTGGATGATCAGCCATGATCATATTGAATGGCGGTGCAGGCTCGAAGGGCTGAATGGCCTACTCCTGCACCTATTTTCTATGTTTCTATGTTTCTATGAAAGGTCTTATGATTCTGGAAGAGTTTAAAATTCTAATAGGATGCTGGAGTCATATGAATGGAATACATTGTTAGCGGAACCTTGGGAAACCTGCAATGCTGGCAAATCCGCACACCCACTCTTCTTCACGTGAAGGAAAGTAAAGGAAATTTGTTTGAGTGCACACCAAAAGTGACTTATCTAAAGCTGTGGTGAATAACACACTATTGAGGTATGACAAAGATTAAATGTGGAAGCTTCGCATGACAAATAATTGCTTTGCACCAAAACCTCAACATCCAGGCACGAATATTTTCTGGTAGGAAAAACCAGTTTGGGTTTCAAAAAAATAAAAATAAAAATGACCATGAAGCTTCATAATCGTATCTTAGATCAACAGTCACTGATTCTCATCCAAAACAATACAAGGCCACGCATTTGAATTTCCAGGGCATTATGAGGATAAGAACATTTAAACTGGTCAGCATTATTAATTTAAAGATTTATATTCTCTTTGCCCACAGTAGTCTGACCACTCCACATAACCAGCAGCAGAACTTCTCCACCAAGATTGGTTGAAATGCTGCTCAAAATTAGCAATAGATTGAAGCAAAATATATCACAATAATCAGTTTGCTGCTAATTTACAAACATTTCCCTTGGTTATTCTGTTTTACTTTGATGTGTAGATGGAAGTATTTTAATTATTTATGCCAAGAGATAATTCCAAAACATGCTAGTGGCTCAATAGTGGATGCCATGGGACTGTGGCAGGACCTGAATACCATTACGGGCACAAGCCAAAATTGGGGGCTATCTCCGACAGCCACGCATCAATACCCCTCATGCCCATTTTGAAAAGGCAAACCAAGTTCCACCAAGGCGCATCCACCCCCCTAGTCCCCGTCCCCGCAGCCGTTCTGTCCCATACATCACAGTAGCGGAAATCAGATCAGCTTTCGCTAAGGTAAAGACTCGGCAAGCAGCCAATCCAGATAGAGTCTGTGAACAGGTCCTCAAATCGTATATAAATCAACTGGCAACAGCAATTGTCGTTATCTTCACCCCCTCTCTTCAACCATCTTCTTTCCTTATCTGCTTCAACAAAACCTCTATTATTCCAGGGAGGGAACAGGGAGATAGGGGATCTGAATGTGTGGCTGAGGGGCTGGTGCAGGGAGCAAGGATTTAGATTTCTAGACCACTGGGATCTCTTCTGGGGTAGGGGTGACCTGTACAAAAGGGACGGGTTACACCTTAACTGGAGGGGGACCGACATTCTGGCAGGCAGGTTTGCTAGGGCTACACGTGTGGGTTTAAACTAAATAGTGGGGGGGAGGGGGGGGGGATTGACAAATTGGGAGTATAAAGATGGAGTTGAAGGGGAAGTGGCTACAGGAAAAATTACAAAAGATTCTCGAATTAATGGGAAGGAAAGCTCGAGAATGGACAACAGAGTAAGGTCAGGGCCAATTGCGAGGGGGGAAGTGAATACGGAGGTCAAAGTGCTGTATATGAATGCGCGAAGTATAAGGAATAAAGTGGACGAGCTTGAAGCTCAGTTAGAAACTGGCAAGTATGATGTTGTGGGAATTACTGAGACATGGCTGCAAGAGGGCCAGGGCTGGGAACTGAATATTCAAGGGTATATCTCCTATTGAAAAGACAGACAGGTGGGCAGAGGGGGTGGGGTTGCCCTGTTGATGAGGAATGAAATTCAGTCCTTTGCAAGGGGTGACATTGAAACAGGAGATGTGGAGTCAGTATGGATAAAACTAAGGAATTGTAAGGGTAAAAAGATACTAATGGGATTAATTTACAGGCCCCCAAACAGTAGCCTGGACATGGGGCACAAGTTGAATCAGGAGTTAAAATTGGCATGTAGCAAAAGTAATGCTGTGGTTGTTATGGGAGATTTCAACATGCAGGTAGACTGGGAAAATCAGGTTGGTACTGGACCCCAAGAAAGGGACTTTGTAGAGTGCCTTTGTGATGGATTCTTTGAACAGCTTGTATTGGAGCCTACCAGGGAGAAGGCAATTCTGGATTTAGTGTTATGTAATGAACCGGATTTGATAAAGGACCTCGAGGTTAAGGAGCCATTAGGAGGCAGTGACCATAACATGGTCAGGTTTAATCTACAATTGGAGAGGGAGAAGAGTAGATCGGAGGTGTCAGTGTTGCAGTTGAATAAAGGGGACTATGTGGCCATGAGGGAGGATCTGGCCAAAGTTGACTGGAAAGATACACTAGCAGGGATGACAGTGGAACAAAAATGGCAGGTATTTCTAGGAATAATACAGAAGGTGCAGGATCAGTTCATTCCTAGGAGGAAGAAAGATTCCAAGGGGCGAAAGGGGTGACCATGGCTGACAAGGGACGTCAGGGACAGTTTAAGTATTGAAGCGAAGAAATACAACGTAGCAAAGATGAGCGGGAAGCAAGAGGATTGGGTAATGTTTAAAGAACAACAGAAGATAACCAAAAAGACAAAACGGGGAGAAAAGATGAGGTACGAAGGTAAGCTAGCCAAGAATATAAAGCAGGATAGTAAAAGCTTCTTTAGGTATGTGAAGAGGAAAAAATTAGTTGAGACCAAAGTTGGACCCTTGAAGACCGAAAAAGGTGAATTTATTATGGGGAACAAGGAAATGGCAGATGAGTTGAACCGGTACTTTGGATCTGTCTTCACTAAGGATGACACAAACAATCTTCCTGATATAGTAGTGGTCAGAGGATCTGGGGTGACAGAGGAACTGAAGGAAATCCACATTAGGCAGGAAATGGTGTTGGATAGACTGATGGGACTGAAGGCTGATAAATCCCCAGGGCCTGATGGTCTGCATCCCAGCGTACTTAAGGAAGTGGCTCTAGAAATCGTGGATGCATTGGTGATAATTTTCCAATGTTCTATAGACTCAGGATCAGTTCCTGTGGATTGGAGGGTAGCTAATGTTATCCCACTTTTTAAGAAAGACGGGAGAGAGAAAACAGGGAATTATAGCCCAGTTAGCCTGACATCGGTGGTGGGGAAGAAGCTGGAGTCAACTATAAAAGATGAGATAGCCGCACATTTGGATTGCAGTAACAGGAGCGGTCCGAGTCAGCATGAATTTACGAAGGGGAAATCACGCTTGACTAATCTTCTGGAATTTTTTGAGGATGTAACTAGGAAAATGGACAAGGGAGAGCCAGTGGATGTAGTGTACCTGGACTTTCAGAAAGCATTTGATAAGGTCCCACATAGGAGATTAGTGGGCAAAATTAGGGCACATGGTATTGGGGTAGAGTGCTGATATGGATAGAGAAGTGGTTGGCAGACAGGAAACAAAGAGTAGGGATTAACGGGTCCCTTTCAGAATGGCAGGCAGTGACTAGTGGGGTACCGCAAGGCTCGGTGCTGGGACCGCAGCTATTTACAATATACATCAATGATTTGGATGAAGGGATTCAAAGTAACATTAGCAAATTTGCAGATGACACAAAGCTGGGTGGCAGTGTGAACTGTGAGGAGGATGCTATGAGAATGCAGGGTGACTTGGACAGGTTGGGGGAGTGGGCAGATGCATGGCAGATGAAGTTTAATGCGGATAAATGTGAGGTTATCCACTTTGGTAGCAAAAACAGGAAGGCAGATTACTATCTAAATGGCGTCAAGTTGGGAAAAGGGGAAGTACAATGGGATCTGGGGGTCCTTGTACATCAATCTATGAAAGTAAGCATCCAGGTACAGCAGGCAGTGAAGAAAGCGAATGGCATGTTGGCCTTTATAACAAGAGGAATCGAATATAGGAGCAAAGAGGTCCTTCTGCAGTTATACAGAACTCTAGTGAGACCACACCTGGAGTATTGTGTGCAGTTTTGGTCCCCTAATTTGAGGAAAGACATTCTTGCCATTGAGGGAGTGCAGCGTAGGTTTACAAGGTTAATTTCCTGGATGGCGGGACTGTCATATGCTGAGAGAATGGAGCAGCTGGGCTTGTACACTGTGGAGTTTAGAAGGATGAGAGGGAATCTCCTTGAAACATATAAGATTGTTAAGGGCTTGGACACACTAGAGGCAGGAAACATGTTCCCGATGTTGGGGGAGTCCAGAACCAGGGGCCACAGTTTAAGAATAAGGAGTAAGCCATTTAGAACGGAGACGAGGGAACACTTTTTCTCACAGAGAGTGGTGAGTCTGTGGAATTCTCTGCCTCAGAGGGCGATGGAGGCAGGTTCTCTGGATGCTCTGGGGGATAAGGCAGGAACAGGGTACTGATTGTGGATGATCAGCCATGATCACATTGATTGATGGTGCTGGCTCGAAGGGCCAAATGGCCTGCTTCTGAACCTATTGTCTATTGTCCAGTGCCCAAGAAAAGTAAAGTGACCTCTTTCACTGATTATTGCCCAATAACTCTATCATCGACTAAAACAAAGAGTCTTGAAGGATTGGTTATAGCCAATATCTACACCAGTCTTTTGGACAATCTAGACACCTTGCAATTTACATACATGAAGAATAGTTCCATGGAGGATACCATCTGCCCTGCACTACAATCAGCTCTGAAGCACCTTGACAATAAGAACATCAGTATCAGAATGAGTCTGAAGAAGGGTTTCAATCCGAAACGCTGCCCATTTCCTTCGCTCCATAGAAACCCACTGAGTTTCTCCAGCATTTTTGTCTACCAGTATCAGAATGCTATTCATTGCCTGGACGTCATCCGTGAACACCATAATATCAAATAAGCTCATCTCTAAACTTCTGGACTTTGTTCTTGGGGCCTCTATATGCCACTGACTCCTGGACTTCCTGACCGACAGACATCTGGCAGCTTGGTGCTACCATTTCTTCCACCCTGACCCTTTACACTGGTGTCCCTCAGGGCAGTGTGTTCATTGGCATCCATATCACCAGCAATCTAACCTGGTTCCATCGTACTGATGTGGTGATTTAAAAAAGCGTAACAGCGTATTTACTTTCTAAGGCACCTGAAAAGATTCACCATGTCCAAGAGGGTCTCCTAAACCTCTAAAGATGGGCTATTGAATATTTTGATGGAATGCATCTCAGCTGCTATGGCAACTGAACTGCCTGAACCTACCGACAAGTATATACAGACGAGTCCATCACATGCTAACTACTTCCTTCCATCCAGTCCATCATCAAGGTGCTCGGGGAAGGCTGGAAGTATCGTCAAGAATGTCAGTCACTCTGGCCATTCCCAAGTCTCCCTTCTAACTTTTGGGACAAGATACAGGACCTTGAAAGCCTAAATGTCTAGACTTAAGAACTGCATATTCCCCATTTGCCATCTGATACATGACCCAAGCTCACCTTTCATACTCCATTCCCCATGGCGCGTACTCTTACTTTTGCCTCATTTAGTTATTCTGTTATTGCACTGTACTGTGTTTTTTGTACTACTTCAGTTTGTACTCCCATCTTTGCACCATTCAGATGTTCTTGCATTCAGTGATGTACTTATTGTGTACTGTTTGCATTTATTGTCCATTCTATGAGCTTCATGTGAATGAGGGATTTCATTGCACCTTGATGTTTATGGCGATAAGATAAATCTGAATCTAAGCCATAAAATAAATCTCAAAGTTCTACCCTTTTTGAGTTCCCAAAATGTACTGTCATTGGTTACAACAGTCTACAGCTTTGATCTACCATTAATCCACCAAATCAAGGCACTAACAAAAACAGTGAATGCAAATGTAATCATTAATTTGTCCACAGTGGATTAGGTGGCTGCTATGTGAGGAAGTGAAAGGAATTTTTATTTGGGAGTGGCATCTAAATTACCTTTGCAAATGAACAATTAGACTAGAGCAATGACTGTGCATTTCCCAGGAAACAGGGAATGATTACCCGCATTCACATGTCCATTTGAACTCTATCCATATTCTGCTAGTTAATATAAATACAATAAAAATGTAACATCTTCAATGTTACTTGACACTGCTGGATTAGGAAACACCTGCAAATGTCCATTATAGTACCTGCAATACTTCTAGTTTGAGACGTTAGCCAATTTTTTCCATGAAGAAGAATGGTTTCCCGACGATAAAATCTATTCTGCAAATATAGTTTATGTCCTTGAAAAGGGAGCTACATATTGCATTTGAGACCTATTGTATGAAGGCTAAAAAACAGCAAGCACCCTATATAAATAGCAATTTGTCTTCCATTGTGTGCTTCGACAGGTCTGTATTGGAGAAAAGGAGTGTATATTGCAGGATGCTGTGAGACACATTGAAGAATTGTCTAGATCTGGTTCATGCAGCAAGTTACTAAGGTAAACTTCATTTACTGCACCACCCTGTGGCAAGAAGACAAGGTTGAGGAAGAAGATTAAAATGTACAACATTCAGATGAAGATATAGTCCACCGAAAATTCCTTTGTTACATCCTGATCTAAGAATATTTCATGGTTGAATTGTCAGTGTCTAATCAAATGATTTTCAATTTATACATGAATTTCTTAGCACACTACCTGGAAAGTAAGTCCATGTTTTATAAAATTATCTTTTCTTGAAACATATCCTTAAATGCTGAGACCCATGTTAACAGCTAAACTCACTTCTACAATAAGCCAGTAAGTACCTAATAAACCAATCTGAAAATTGCACAACGTACTTTCACCTCATGGTACCATGAGGAAAATACCATCATAACTCTCACAGCTTGTGGAGATATCTCTTTATAAATGCCAATCACTTATAACATTGCACAAAACACTTTTTTTTTAACCTGAACAAGGCACTGTAAATCAGAAGCAGAGTGATTGGTGAAAGAACACAGGAGTAATCCATTCAACAACCTTCTCAAAGCAAAACACAACTTTAATTTTTCTGAAGCACGGTGTCATAATCATGTAGTGAAAACCAGTTATTTCTGGCGTGGATCTCAAATGCAATAATTTCTGGAGCATATCTAGGTCAAACTATTATCATATTTCTTATTTATTTATGATGAAAAAAAGCTCCAGTGGAAAAAAAAACGCATTCAAATAGCACTTTACCACGTCCTTGGGATGTTCCAAAGCACTTTACAACCCAATCAGTTACTTTTAAGCACCATCACAGAAGTAATGCAGGAAAAATTAGCTGCCAATTAGAAAGACCCAAAGAAGCATCACCCCAGCTAAACTATTTTTGGTGTCCTTGGGTGAAGGAGGAATATTGTTCACAACACTTCAGAATTTGGCAAAATGAGCACCAAAATGTTTATATGATAAAGGGAAAGTAGAATACGAGATTAATCTAGTGAGAAATATGAAACCAGACAGTAAAAGCCTCTTAGGATATGCAAAAAGGAAAAGATTAGCAAAAGTTAATGTGAGCCCCTTACAGCCTGACACAGGATAAATTATATTGGAGAATAAGGAAATGGAAGAGAAATCATTCAACAATTTGTGTCTTCCTTCTCAGAAGCCACACGAAGCTGCAGGAAATATTGGAGAGCACCATGCCCCATAGTGAACGAGAAACTAAAAGGAACTAGATTCAGTTTAAAAATATATATTATGGGACAGAAAACAGATAGATCTTCAGTACCTGAAAATTTGCATTCGAAGTTTTGGATGCACAGGTAATCATCTTTCCAAATTACAGCTGTGCAAGACATTGGTAGACCAGACCTGAAATATCATGTGGAGTTCTGATTACCAAAATATGAAGAGGATGAGAATAAGTAGAGGGGGCACAGAAAAGATTCATAACGATTTTATTGGAACTGGGGGACTTGAGTCAAAGGGGACTGGATAGGTTGGGACTATTTCCCCTGCAGCAAAGGAGGCTGATGAGTGACCTTGAAGGTTAGAAAATCATGAGAGGTAAGGTGAAATGTCAGGTTAGGAGAGAATTAAATTACAGGATATAGGTTTAAGCTATGGGGAAAGATTTAAAAGGTAATTGAGGAGCAAGTATTCTACACAGTGGAAGGTGGGTTCTTGAAACGAGCTGCCAGTGGAAGAGGTAGAGGTAGGTATAATTGCAATGGTTAAAAGATATATGAACAGGTTCATTGATAAGTTTATAGAGGGGTTTGGGTAAAATGTGGGCAAATAGGATGAATACGGAAAGGTAGACACAAAATGCTGGAGTAACTCAGCGGGACAGGCAGCATCGCTGGAGAGAAGGAATTGTAGACAATTCGGGTCCATCCTTCTCTCCAGAGATGCTGCCTATCCCGCTGAGTTATTGCAGCATTTTGTATCTACCTTTGATTTAAACCAACATCTGCAGTTCTCTCCTACACAGTACGGAAAGATACATTGGTCGGTACGGACAAGTTGGACCACAGGATCAGTTTCCATGTTCTATAACTATATGAGAGAACAAAAGGCTCTTTAGGTTGACACTGGTACAGGGAAAATGTTGTAATCTGTTAATGAACACATGAGTGGATTTCATTGAAAATTCTGACATGATGAAACAGAGTGGAGGCAGGAAGGAGGTTCTGCCTGAACTAGTGTTGTGTAGGATTGGGTTAGTGTGCGGAGATCGCTGGTCGGCACAGGCCCGGTGGCCGAAGGGCCTGTTTCCATGCTATATCTCTAAACTAAACTAAACTAAACAAGGGGGCACAATCTCAGGATGTGGTGTAATATATTCAAGACTGAGATGAGGAGACACTTTTTCACTTGGAGAGTGGGGAATCTATGGAATTTTCTACTGGAGAAAGCACCTGGACATATGAGGAGATAAACAAATATGTAGCCACAAAAAATATCAAGTAGTCTAAGAGAGATCGGCCATATTGCACCAAATGGTGAAATACGCTCAAAAGGACTGATTGGCCTTTTCCTGCTTCCATTTCCTATATTTCTATACTTATATGGTAAAAGACAGCACAGAAATAATAATAATAATAATAATAATAATAATAATAACAATAGAACAGTGCAGAGTTAACATGGAGTTATAAAAGGGAAGTAATGGCTGATAAATCTGTTGGAGATTTTTCCGGTTGTAACCAGCAGAATAGATAAAGGGGAAGTCAGTCTACTTTTAGAGCATCGCTTGAACTTTCAGAAGACATTTAATAAGTAAATGAAAGAAGTTATTATATAAAATTAAAACACATTGGACTGGGGTTAACTTCTGGTGTATACAGAAGATGCTGCAGACAGAAAACAGAGAGTGGGAATAAAGACTTTGTCTTTGGGTCAGGAGTTATGCATGGCAAGATGCCAAGGGGATCAATGGTGGGGACCCAGCTGTCCATAATCTATATCAATGATCTGGATGAAGGGGCCAACTGTATTATATCCAAGTTTGTTGATGATAGAAAGCTGAGCAGCAATGTGAGTTGTGAGGAGGATGGGGAGAGGCTTCAGGGGAATACAGACAAGTTATGTGAATGACGAACGACATTGCATGCTGAATATAATGCAGGAAAAAACAGGAAATCATTCACTTTGGCAAAAATATATATATTTTTTAATTGTCTTCAAATGGTGAGATTGAAACGGTGTTGGTGTTTAGTGGGATCTGGCTTTCCTTTTGTGAGAATCACTGAAAGTTAAGATGTAGGAATTTAAGAACAAGAGGTTTGACTGAAATTATATAGGTGCCTGGTGTGACTGCATGAGAAACATCGTGTATTGGACTGCTATTCGTAACTAAGAAAAGGCAAGTACGTCAAAGGGGGGTGCAACCAATATTAATCAGGTTCCTGAGATGGGAATAAGTTCATAAATCCATGTCAAAGGAGCACAATTAAGCCATTCGACCCATTAAGTCTACTCCACCATTCAATCATAGCTGATCTATCTTTCCATCTCAACCCCATTTCCTGCCGTCTCCCCATAACCTTTGACACATTTACTAATCACGAACCTGCAATCTCACTAAAAATACTAAATGACTGTCTTCACAGCCGTTTGTGGCAATAAATTTCACAGATTCACCACCTTCTGACTAAAGGTACGTCCTTTCATTCTGAAGCTGTGCCCTTTGGTCCTAGACTCTCCCTTGACTGGAAAAATTCTCTCCACATCCAGTCTATCCAAGCCTTTCACTATTCGTTAAGTTTTAATCAGGTCACCCCTCATCCTTTCAAACTCCAGCGAGTGCAGTTCCAGAGCCGTCAAATGCTCATCATGTTAACTCAATCATCCCCGGGATCTTTCTCGTAAACCTCCTCTGGTCCCTCTCCAATGCCAGCACATCCCTCCTCCGATATCGAGCCCAAAACAATATTCTTTGATGGAAAGATTAAGCAAACTGGGCCTATGCTGTCCTGAGTTGAGAAGAATAAAATATGATCTTATTGAAATATACACATTGTTAGGGCATTTGACAGGTTTGATCCAGGGAAAATGTTCCCACTGATTGGCTATCTAGAACCAGGATTACAGGATTAAGGTTCAGGCCCAAGATGTTGTAAAATAATTCACTCAGAAGGTATGAATCTTTGCAATTCTTGACCCTAAATACAATACAACAATACAATTTATTTGTCATTTGAACCCCATTGAGGTTCAAACAAAATGTTGTTTCTGCAGTCATACACACAAGAAAGAACCAAGACACAACACAATTTACACAAACATCCATCACAGCGCATCTCCTCCTCGCTGTGATGGAAGGGAAAGGCTTATTTGAAATATTCCCAAAGGACTGAGGAAGCTCAATCACCAAGTACATTCAAGTTAAGAATAAGAATATCTTTAAGATATTCAAGTCAAGGTAAGAATTAGAAGGATATAGGATTGGTATAGTAAAGAGGCACTCAGGTCAGCCACAATTTCAATGAATAACAGTGAAAGAATGAGGATCTGAATGGCCATTCCTGGCTCATAGAGTCAGGGCAACTTCCAATTTCCTGTGTGAAAATGCACACCTCCAGATTTAGTGACAATTTCTACCCAGCTGTTATCAATTCAATTCAATTCAACTTTATTGTCATTGCAGATACAAGTATGGGTACAACGAAATGCAGTTTAGCGTCACTCCATAGTAATAGTGCAATATAGAAATAAAAAATACAGAATAAGCAAACAATGTGGACCGAGAGACTGGAGAAATCTATCGGCGGGACTCCGAGTTCAGCAATGTGATAGTGTTGTTGTAGAAGCTGTTCCTCATCCTACTAGTACGAGACCTGAGGCTCCTGTACCGCCTCCCTAATGGGAGGAGGGGAAACAGTCCATGGTTGGGGTGGGAGGGGCCTTTGATGATCTTCCCGGCCCGTCTCAGACACCGTTTTTGGTGGAGGGCATCCATGGCAGGGAGCGGGGCACCGATGATGTACTGAGCGGTTTTCACCACCCGTTGTAGTGCCTTCCTGTCCGCTGTGGTGCAACTGCTGTACCATACCGTGAATCAGGTGGTCAGGATACTTTCGATGGTACAGCGGTAAAAGTTGGCCAGGATTTGAGGGGACAGGTGAGCTTTCTTGAGCTTCCTCAGGAAGTAAAGGCGCTCCTGCGCCTTTTTGATCAGCTTGGAGGTGTTGAGGGACCAGGACAGATCCTTCGAGATGTGTACCCCGAGGAATTTGTAGTTGGAGACGCGCTCCACCAACTGAAATCAGACGTCTCAGACAACTGAATCATCCTATTAACAACTAGAGTGCAGATCCACCTACTTGGAGACCCTCGGACTATCTTTGATCAGACTTTACTGGCTTTTTCTTTACACTAAAGGCTGTTCATGTTATTTCCTTTATCATGTATCTGTACACTGTGGATGGCACGATTGTAATCATATATTATCTTTCTGCTGACTGGTTAGTACGCAACAAAAGCTTTTCACTGTACCTCGGTATACTTGACAAAAAAACTAAACTCAAACTTTTACATCCAATTGAATAAGCAAGAACTTTTGGGAATATAAATATTCCCAAAGACAGGAAGGAGGCAGCTCTGCAGCAAAATTGTGCTTGTGTCATATTAATTGCAAGCCCAAGTCCTAAATGAAAGTGGAGAATGCCACCAATTGAGCCTCGCAGACACTCGTGTACACTGAATACCTACATGTAAGTGGGAAAATATAAAGGGAAAAAAGAGTGTCATCAGTTATTCTTCAACATTTACCAAAATCTCACAAGTCTGAAGCTATGGATGAGACCACTGGAAGAAACTGACATCCTCAGTAAATTCATCATGCCTACCGAAATGAATGGTCTAACTATAGATGAACACAATTCAACTCAGCTTATTGATGTCAATAAATCAGAAAGGCATCTAACAAAACCATGTAATAAAAACATTAATTCTTCTCAGAAGCAAGTCTACTTCTGTCACAATAGGAATCAGGAAAAAATCATGCAAAATAATGAAAGATCTGTACATCATCAACTATTATATCAAAGTTCAAAGTCATAAGAAAATTACTGGTAATAGTATAAAAGCATAATAATGAAATTAAACCAATTTGATATACTACTGTGATCTATAAAAAGGGCAGATCTACTTGGTATAACTAATTTCCAGATCCTTTACATTGAGCCTTTCCTGCTGATAAATGATTGCAAACTAAACAACTGTATGTTACAGGATGCATATCTTGACCAATTAGTCTTTCTATATCAAAAATATCTGTGCAATGCAAGAATTCCTTACCTGGCTCTTTGTTGCTGCAACCTTAGCAAATAGTGCTTGGGACACTTTGGCCCTCTTCATTTCCTGCTGAATCTCATCGTAAATGGAAGCATTAATATTAAATGCACAGCCTTCCATTTTACCATTCCACTCAGTTGTAATGGACGATGTTTTGACCTAGATAAAGTTTTAATCTGAGTTAATAATGTACAATGGGAAATAAGTTGAAATACAAAGACAGAGGGACAGATATATTCCTGTGGTACTAGAATTTGTTCACTAAGGTACATCACGGATAACGTTCCAACTTAGTATTAATTCAACTTTATTCAACCTAATAAATAATTTCAGGAATCTTATTGAATCTTTAAAAAAAATTCAGAACATCAATCGCAAACATAAAACTTCATGTGCATTGATTATGCTTTCTGGATGACACGCATGTGGACTACTTGTGGGTTGGACATTGAGACTGCCATTTATCCAAGAGTATCTCAAACATTTTTGTAGCATAAACATTGGCATCATTATTAACAAAGTCATAAAATAATGCATTGTATGATGGCTCTAGGACAGTGGATTTCTTCCAACGTATAACTATATGATTTCAAAAAAAATAATGGCTGAAAGTCTGCTCTTTATGACATTGAGTAGATGGTCCCCTGAAAAAAACCCATCAGGCAACATTTAAAAATCACAGCAAGCCATTTTAATAAGGATGGCAAGATTTGATCCCACTTCTTTTCCTTTGCTCAACTTGTTAAAACAATTCCCCGTGGACTTAAAGAAATGATGTGTGCATTGTGGGCAATTGAAAAAAATATAAGCTCATACACCAAGATAACTAATTATATTTTTAGTATTCGTTTTCTACTCTTCTTCTCAAGACGATGAACTTCATGAGTCTATGCATTGATTTCAAATGTATTTGCCTGTATATTCATGAAATCCTGTATGAGTAGATCCTCATCTAATCTCCAATTGTCCAAAAGGAACTAAATTTTCTAATAATGCCTTGCACTTTCTCACCCAAATCATTTATATAGATGACAAACCACAATGGGCCCAGCACCAATCACTGAGGCACACCACTAATGACAGGGCCCCAGTCTGAAAAATAACCTTCCACCACCATCCTCTGCTTTCCACTGTGAAATCAATTCTGTATTGTTAGCCAGTGCTCTCCCTGGATTTAGACTGTTGGTGTTGTCTGGATCACAGTGTGGGTGGCTTGGTGCAATGGATCAACAATAAATGGGCTGAGCATTTGCAAAATGTGCTTTGTGAGCTCACTGTCAGTAGAGTGGGAAGCCATTTGTGTTTGGTTCAGAGGTCGAAAACTATGGGGTAAAAATCACATTTAAAATGTCCCGTATTCATATATAGTAATGATTATATTTGCACTGTATTTCACTTTCAAACTTCAGTTTACATTGACTTAAATTTTTAGGGCATTAACTGTGGACACATTTCTATTCCAAAATGATCAATTTCTATTTTTTTTTCCTAATGCAGAAAGTAATAGGAGCAAATGTGTCACCGGTCTGTCTACAAAGCAGAGATTTGTGCAGTGAGAGCATGGATCAGAGAGATCAGCACATGGAGATTAGCAGATCAAGTTTGTGCATTCCTCGTTATATGGCCATTAAAGTAATCATCAAAAAATATAAAATTTTGCAAATAAGGTACTGTTCGATTCACCTCTACCTTATTGTTGGCATTGGACTTAGTTTATGAAGCTGAAGTGCTACAATGCTGCGAACTATATTCCACACACGACACTCCACCGATATTGCACTCAAGTTTGATGATTTTATTGATGTGTGGTATTATATGATCTGCCTGGTCAGCATGCACAACAAATCTTTTCACTGTACCACGGTACATGTGACAATAATAAACCTAAACCTTGAATTCCATGCCTTTACAAACCTTTTCTCGGATTGACTAAGATTCAACCTTTGGAGCAAAGAATCAGAAAATTCCGCACAATGGATAACCAAAAACAGTTACATTTATGAAAGCCTTCCTTTTAATATTTTTTAAAATTGTGTAAAATATGACATATGAGTAAATAATCTGACAAAAAAATTATATTATTTGATATTGGATAGTCTGAACCAAATGCCAAATTAAAAAAAAGTTCACAACAACTCAAAATTAAGTATTTTTTAAATAAATGACATTCATTTAATCACACAGCAGCTTCAGAAAATACATTAAATTGGGAGTTGTTATTTAGATTCAGATTCAGATTCAATTTTAATTGTCATTGTCAGTGTACAGTACAGAGACAACGAAATGCATTTAGTGGTTACCTGTTGGGTACGGTTAGGAGAACTTATCAAAGGTGCAGTTCCAATCCCTGAGGCTGCATTGAGGCTTCTCTCCCTTTCATCCTGGTAAATACGGTCCCTTTCTGCTTCAGGCAGGTTTAGAAAATTCTGCATTGCTCTCAAATTGACCAACAAAGACTGTGAGGCAATCTTGGGGTCCTCTTCCTTTCTGAGTATTTCAGATAGTAGACCCTGCATAAAGGAAAAAGCAGAAACATCATTCAGATATTTTTGTGAATTGAACTTGACCAAAGACCACTAAATATTCACTCACTGCTTTGCTGGAGTTTCAGAATCAACCATCAACGATAGCGAGAATACATTAATGCTCAATTAGATGTTTTGGAAGAAAGACTCAATTGTAATTCTAATTTTATAACTGTCTTCTCCAGCAGTACATTCCTATTCGTGATACAAACCAGAGTATAGGAGATCACTACACAAAACTTAAACAAAGCATGCTGTGGTAAATCTACAAATTGCACAATTGTGGCAAGCTAAATATGAAGGATATTGCAGCAATAGTGCATGACTAATTTTGCAGTGAACTTGTTACCGGTTGTTTTATAAATATAATACAGATCTTTTTTTATTCAAGCAGAACTTTCAATAAATTTTTAATTAACACTGTCATTTCCATTTTCAAACAGTAAAAATGTATTCTCCATACATACCCTCTGTCAATATAAAAATATTTGACAGAAGTTAAAATAAATGTTTACCAATATTTCAAACTATCTGTATGAGGCAAAGCTTCACAGACCTGATGAGTATGGAGCACTCAGATGTAAATGTTAATGCGCATTTCATTGCCATCTGTTAACAGATGCTGTGTTAGCTGCAAGAATATCCACACACGAAGGAAGAAATAACTGCTATTGGGTTAATAGATGCAAATATTTGTATGCACCAGCTTCTGATGCTGCACAACTTTGTTTTTCAGGTGGATATTATTGCCAAGAGAAAAATTTTAAAGATTTTTCATAATGGCGCTGTTTGCATTACTTATACAAACTGATCAACTTTTCATATAACACAGGTACCACATTGCTGCAAACGTAACACCAGTTTACTGTTAAAATACACTTCAGTAATTCCTAAGCAGATGCCAAATAAACCTTAGAGTACTGAATCTGCAAAAAAAAAAAAAGATTTGTTCCCTATAGGCCTGACTGTGCATAAAATGGCTGACTACCTTTAATGTTCATTTTGGAACAGTCACCGTGCTTTCAACCACTTTATGGATGGTTGCAGCTGTATGTATAACTATTATCAGATTTACAACAACAAGAGAAGAACTGTGAAACACAGAATTTGAGTAATATCTCCAAGTTATTAAAAATACAATTAATTCCCATTTGTTCTCTTGTCAATTTCATAAAATTGAAAATAACCAGCAGTGATTTCTTTGTGTACTCAAACTGATTTACAAATCAGACTCCCAGTATAGAGACTGTTGCAATCAAATTTAAATGAAAGAAAAATTACCATGATGAAACTAACTACGCAAATTCAAACATTGGATAATAGTTTTATTCCTCTGTGGATTTATAAAACAGCTGCCCAGGCAAAGAAATCCTCACACTTCACCCGTGCTTAATAATCTTTCATACAGGGCTGTGCCAATCGATTTTTTAACAAATTGTAATCAATTCATCTACTTGTCATCAAGCCAATACTTCTGAGCATGACATTAATATGGTACTGCAAATCTCCCATTAAGTTGTTCAAACCCATTTCTACAGATCTCTTATAATACTGTTCACACACACCAAATCATTCTCAAAAGTGTAGTCACAGGAAACTGCAGATGTTAGGTTATTGAGCAAAACACAAAGTGCTGGAGGAACTCAGCACAAACAGATGCTGCCTGACCCGCTGAGTTCCTCCAGCCCTTTGTGTTTTGCTCATTCCAAAAATGATTTTTATTTTTTGGATTATTTGTTTCAAAACTAAAAATGAAATAATTTGGTTTTAACTACACTTATTATTTAAATAATCTGCTACTGGACCTAATTAGCAAAATTATCCATTTGAACACCCTTGATTTTCGTATAGGCCAACCATATCCTTTAAATCCTGACCTATAATATTTTGATGTAAAATTGAGAAAGCTCTTTATATTAACAGTGAATATTTGTAAAATACCTAATTGAAACATTTTATACTGATTTTCTGCCATTATGCTTTAGAACCAGTCAGTGAGTTATCATAATGCTCTTGATTTATTATATAGATTTAATATTCAAGAGTATACATTTAGGGGAATCGTTTTTCTGTCCGGTAAAAAAAGGTTTGAAAATGTACTGCAACACTAAAATTAGCACACAGGCTTCTGGAATAACGGAAGAATGGAGAAGACCGTCCGTCGCACTGTGATACGGGTGTCAAGGATAATGGGGAAAATGCAGGAGATTGGGGTTAGGAGAAATAGATCAGCCGTGATTGAATGGCGGAGTAGACATGATGAGCCGAATGGCCTAATTCTGCTCCTATGACATCCATTACATCCTATGACATTATATGCTTATAACAAGTTCTTCCTCTCAAATTCACTAATAAAATTGCAGTTGTCATGTTGTAAGCAAATAACAATTTTCACAAGTTTATGTACATTGCTTGATTTGTACATATTTCATTAAGAATTCAGTTCATAATGCCAATGTATTTATATTCAGCGATTTTCCACGTTGATTTTATTATATAATAAGTTATTGATATATGAAAATCTAAAAACTGCATATGCTGGAAATCTTAAATTAAAACAGTGTCTATCTTAATTTATTATTAATTATTAAATTGTTGAAAACATTAGCGATGCAGTGGTGCAGGTTTCCGATGGGCATTCCTTACAATGCTATGCACGACAGTGATCGTAACTTATACTGAAGTGTGGATAGCCGTTGTCTCGCTAGGAGCTCATCCGCCCTTTGACAGGTCTTTTTTTTGGTCCTGCTGGGGGAGAGTTTAGTCGCCGACTATCCGACCATGGAGCAGGTAGCACAGGATTACATGGTACCCGTGGCGGAGGGAACTCATCCCGACCTGAGAAAAGCTCGGGGGTCACGTAACTACTAAACAATTAATATATTCCAAGTTTACTACTAGCAATATGAAATTACATTGTTATAATGGTATTTAGTAAGGTAGGTTTTGCAGCCATTCATTATTACTCCAAATATATTCCGTAAACATACCAATACTTGCAAAAAAAAAAATACTGCTGGAGGAACTCAGTGGGTCAGGCACCATCTATGGTGGGAAATGAACAGATGGTGTATTGGCACACCCGTGACCCACCTGGACTTGAACCTATTTCACCCCTCCGCCTCTCCTTCCACCAACATTAATTTATTCCTCTAGCTTCACAATTTGCAATGCTTCCATTTTTATCTCAACACCGTTTGCCTTTTCATCTCTGGTCTTTGTCCAAACATCTGCCTATCAAAACCCTACCTCACCTGTATAAACCTATCACTTCCAGGGCTTAGCCCTGCCTTTCCACTATTCCAACTCCCCCCCCCCCAACCACTACGAGTAATCTGAAGAAGGGTCCTGACCCAAAATGGCACCTTTGTGTCTTACAATGTAAAGAGATATCAACAGTCTTGCACACCAACAACCTCTAGATGAAGTAGAGCAAAGATGAAATGGGATCTAGTTGTCACCATTTGGAAGAGGTTATGTTTGTTTTCCAACCATTGAACATAGGGCTATTTATTTGTGATTAGATTATACGTGCCAATTATGGGAACACACACCAAAGCCCCAAATGTCAAATTTACTGATGGACTAGTCAATTGAGAATTGTTCATGTGTTGAAAGATAAACAAAACGAGGGAGACATTGTCCGAGCTTTTAGTATTTTGTGGAAATTCAAGAAATACTAAAATGTTAACAGAGTTCTGCGCATTTCGCCCAAGGGAGAAATTGGTCCATGCCTTCTCAATCAGCTCTGCTTGCCTGTGCTTTGGACTCAAAATACCTTTTTGCTTTATACCAACTCTGACACATAGACAAGCCATGGTAAACCAAATTGTATTCAATTTAATATTCAATTCTGAAGTACATAAAAACTAATTTAAACAAAACTTTTATTAACAAAATAATATCAATTTATGTTAAGATCTGTGCCATGGGAAGTTAAATAATTTAGTGAATCAAAGAACCAGTAGAGGTAGTTTCACCAGGTGTCATATGACCGGCAGCAGGTTTATATTGACTAACTTTTGATGCTTGGTGAACAGACTTACTTCAAAATATGTAAAAATCAATAGCATGAAAAATGTTAATTGTTTGCAGCCTAAATTTACAAGGCATGTACAGTGTGCCCTTTCTAAAATGCACATCCTGGAAGTGATCCAAACGGTGTGTCATGGTAAGATGCTTGTTCTAACAGGAATTAGTGGAGCAGAATTGGACTGGGATGACTTATATCTGTTCAAGCTTCCTATCAATTGCCCTGCAGCATTTGTTACTTGTAATAGGTGTTTTTGGTAGACTTTTAGTCTTCCAAAAAACGCTATAAATAGCAACTGTAATGCACTATTTTGTGCAAAATGCTTCTCGAAACGTTTCAACCATTGGGTTACAGCTTTCCTCTTAAAAAATGCAAAGAACCGAACTTTTATTTTTGTTACTGCAAAGTAAACAACATAATACAAGAACAGAGGGAACTGGAAACACCCAACAAATCAGGCAGCCTCTCTGAAAAGAGAGTGTTAATGTTTCTGTTCAAAGGTCCTTCGTTAGAATTGGGAAATTGAAACATGAAATAGAGCCAGCACCGCCATTCATTGTGATCATGGCTGATCATCCCCAATCAGTAACCCGTGCCTGCCTTCTCCCCATACCCCTTGATTCCGCTAACCCCGAGCTGTACCTAACTCTCTTTCAAATTCATCCAGTGAATTGGCCTCTACTGCCTTCTGTGGCAGAGAATTCCACAAATTCACAACTCTCTGGGTGAAAAAGTTTTTTTTCTCATCTCAGTTTTAAATGGCCTCCCCTTTATTCATAGGCTGAGGCCCCTGGTTCTGGACACCCCCAACATTGGGAACATTTTTTCCTGCATCTAGCTTGTCCAGTCCTTTTATAATTTTATATGTTTCTATTGCGGCCTCTAAAGTCCTGCAGAGCTGCATCATGACTTCCTGTCACATATTCAATGCTCTTCCTTACCTCTGGCCTAATGACCGAACAAGCGCGAGGTGCTGCATTTTGGGAGGTTGATAGCAACATAGAAAATAAGAAAACTATTTATTTGTAAGTTGCAGAATGGATGGAAGAAGAATGAACAGGGCAAAGAGAATATCTCTGATAAGGTGGTGCAGGGTTGGTATGTTATACATTGTTTAAGGGGATGTCTCATTGATAGATTCATGGGGTGGTTGAAGAGAAATAAAGTCATGGGGTGTTTAAATGATGTGAAATGCAGGTCTGATCTTTTGCTAACTCATAGTGATTCATAGAGTGATACAGTGTGGAAACAGGACCTTCAGCCCAACTCGCCCACACCGGCCAACAACGTCCCAGCTACACTAGTCCCACTTGGTCCGTATCCCTCCAAACTTGTCCTATCCATGTACCTGTCTAACTGTTTCTTAAACAATGGGATAGCCCCAGCTTCAACTATCTCCTCTGGCAGCTTGTTCCATATACCCACCACCCTTTGTGTGAAAATATTACCCCTCGGATTCCTATTAAATCTTTTCCCCTTCACCTTCAACTTACGACCTTTGGCCCTCGATTCCCCTACTCTGGGCAAAACACTCTGTGCATCTACCCGATCTATTCCTCTCATGATTTTGTATAGCTCTATAAGATCTCCTCTCATCCTCCTGCGCTCCATGGAATAGAGACCCAACTCCTCTCCCTATAGCTCACACACTCTAGTCCTGGCAACATCCTCGTAAATCTTTTCTGAACTCTTTCAAGCTTGACAATATCTTTCCTACAACATGGTGCCCAGAAATGAACACAATATTCTAAATGCACTCTCACTAACATCTTATACAACTGCAACATGACCTCCCAATTTCTATACTCAATACTCTGACTGATGAAGGACAAAGTGCCTACAGCTTTTTGACAACCTTATCTACCTGTGACTCGACCTTCAAGGAACCATGCACCTGTATTCTTAGATCCCTCTGGTCTACAACACTACCCAGAGGCCTACCATTTACTGTGTAGGTCCTGCCCATGTTCGACATCCCAAAATGCAACACCTCATAATTCTCTGTATTAAATTTCATCAACCATTCCTCCGCCCATCTGGCCAATCGATCCAGATCCTGCTGCAATCATTCATAACCATCTTCACTATCTGCAAAACCATTAACTTTTGTATCATCAGCCAACTTGCTAATATTGCCCTGCATGTTCTCATCCAAATCATTGATGTAGATGACAAACAGTAACAGGCCCAGCACCGAACCCTGAGGCACATCACTATTCACAGGCATCCAGTCTGAGAAGCAACCTTCCACCATTACCCTCTGCTTCCTTCCATGAAGCCAATAAGCTATCCACTCAGCTATCTCTCCTTGGATCCCATGCAAGCTTATCTTCCAGAGCAGCCTACCCTGCGGAACCTTGTCGAACGCCTTACACAAAACCTACAGCTCTGCCCTCATCAACCTATTTGGTCACGACTTCAAAAAAAAAATGTGATTTGTGAGACACGACCTCCCACATAGAAAACCATGCTGACTATCCATAATCAGCCCTTGCCCATCCAAATGCCTGTATATCCTATCACTCAGAATACTCTCCAGTAACTTAACAACCACAGAACTGTTAAGCTCACTGGCCTATAGTTTCCAGCATTTTTCCTGCAGCCCTTTTTGAAAAGAGGCAGAACATTTGCCACCCTCCAGTCTTCCAGCACCTCTCCTGTATTTAAGGAGTACTCGTAAATTTCAACCAGGGCTCCCGCAATTTCCTCTCTAGTTTCCCACAATTCCTTGGATAATAAAGAATGCTGGAAGAGAGAGACAGAGAGAGACAGAGAGAGACAGAGAGAGACAGAGAGAGAGACAGAGAGACAGAGAGAGACAGAGAGACAGAGAGACAGAGACAGAGAGACAGAGAGACAGAGAGACAGAGACAGAGAGACAGAGACAGAGAGACAGAGACAGAGAGACAGAGAGAGAGCAGAGCTAAGTTAATATTGCAGATGAATAACACTGCAGCAGAATGAGTCAGTTGCCTGTCACTTTAATCCTCCACAACACACTCATTATGACCCCCCCCCCCCCCCCCCCCATCCATTGTCTCTCACACAATTCCAATAAAGTAGCGATGTTACAAAACTTACCTTCAGCGGCGCTGCAGTTCTGCCACTGGCTGTGTGCGCAACTTTGGCACCTTTGAGGGGGGGGGAGGGGGCGGGATTAAAATCCAGGTTTGTATTGCCCGTCGGAGGCGGATTTCCTCGGGCTGCTAGCTGCTGAAGAAAAATCGATCGGACTTCCGTTACCGATTTTTTTTTTTTTTTTTTTTTTTTAATTCGCTAAACAATTTAATAATTAATCTAAAATAAAAAGCGACTTCTAACGACGTCAACGCCTACAACGTGATGGATCGCAAGAACGGGAAAAAACAAGAGGCAAGTCGTCTGTTTTACATATAATCTTGCTTCTTGGGATGGCTTTTATCTAATTTTACGTTGCAAAAATGTTATTTGGGCCCCATACGAACCGCCAGTGTCTTTCCTGCCGATATGGGTTCAAATTCACCGCAAATGCAACATTCCAATCGATCGTGTTCCAGAAGCAAGATGATTAAAATGCCCATTTTTTTAGACAATCATGTCATAAGCTGTCTAAATTATCTATATTTTGTGTTCTTCTCTCTCCATGATCATTATTTTTAGACTATATATTCACTACAGTTTGAGTCACATGTATCGTGCAAAAAACAATAATTTTGATTATATTTTGAGTGGATGTTTCTGGATTAATTTATGGGAATTAAACATTAAATTCCTTCCATCTGGCATATAAATTCATGACAGTGAGATTTAAAAATCATGTTATATTGTGAATTCTTGTGTGAATGGGATTAGTTTTGTTATTTGGATACTTAGGCCATTTAAAAAACTTATCCTTTTCTTAAGAAATGGAATCTACAGGACATTTTTAATGGGAAAGTAGTGGGCAGAAAGGCATGTCGTGCATAGTTTGAAGAGCAAAAGCCTGTAGTTTACAATGCCAAAATGGAAAAGTTGAGGAAAAACAAGGTGCACAGAGTTGCATATTGGTTACAATCTGAGGAGTATGATGATGCTACTGATTATGATATGACAATGTACCAGCTAGCAACTGATCTTCTCCATAAAGACTTGGTCTATTGCTAGAAATTGTAATTTATTTACCTATCTGTTACGTACCTACAGCAAATAATACAACATTAAAGTTCTGATCTTGAGAATATCACATTTTTGAATTTTCAAGGCAGTCACAACGGTCAATTTTGTAATTAGCTACAATTAGGTAATTAACTAATTATATGCTTTCAGGTCATCCATGAAAGATGTTTTATATTTGTTTCAGAATGCTTCAATCTATAATAACTGAAAATTTCATTCGGTTCTCTTAATTTTTAAGAAAGTTATGGGCTTTTGACTGTCCTCGATCACAGCTTTTGTGTTAAGTCAATGGAAAAGCAATAGGGAACAAGATGCTAATTTCCAAGTATGAAAATGGCCATAACTTTGAATACTGAAGATATGAAAGTGAATTACGTGTCAAATTAAACTTATTTTTATGCTTTATCAGATGGGATAAATTGCAGACTTGATTTTTAAAATCTTAATATTTCATCTTCCATACAGGCACTTTGCAGCTTTCTGGACCAATATTGAATTCAACAATTTTAGATAACTCACTTTGTTATGTTTGTATCAGGAAACAAACATTCCTGCTGCAAGGTTTTCGATGTGTATTATTAACTCAATGTGCCTCTTCCCATACGCTCTCATCTGCTAGGCATTTCCGGCATTCAGAGAGTCATGTTCATAAGTCACAGGAGCAGAAGTAGGCCATTTGGCCTATCGAGCTTATTCCGCCATTCAATCATGGCTGATTTATCTTTCCCCCTCAACCCCATTCTCCTGCCTTCTCCCCATAACGCATGACACCCTTACTAATCAAATGGCTCATTGCATGGAAACAGACCCTACGGCCATGGAAACAGACCCTATGTCCCATCTAAACTAGTTTGCTTACGTTTGGCTAACATCCCTTTAAATCTTCCCTAACCATGTGGCTGTCTAAATGTTTATTAAATATTGTTATTCTATCTGCCTCAATTACCTCCCTATTCAAAACTATCTTAAAACTTATGCAATTGTGATTACAATCCTCAAAAATACTCTTCCACTGAAACACCGGTCACCTGGCCAGGCCCATTTCACAACACATGGTCCAATATGTTCCCTTTCGGCTTGGACTATCCATATACTATTTCAAGAAACCCTCAGGATACACTTGATAAATTCTGAATATGGCCTGAATAAGCCTTTAACACAGGCCATATCTCAGTCAATATTCGGAAAGTTAAAATCACCCCCTAAGACAACCCTGTTGCATTGGCAGCTTTGGGTAATCTGTCTACTTCTCTGTTGCTTCTCACTATCAGGGGACTTGTAGTACAATCCCATTAGAGTGTTTGCACTTTTCTTATTTCTACGAATCACCGTTACCATCTCAACAAATGAACCATCCAGTATGTTCACCATTATGACAGTCTCCCTGATTAGCTGTGCAACTCCTCCACCTCTTTCTCCTCCCCCTTGATCCCATCTGAAACATCGAAATGCTGGAACATTGAGCTGCCAGTCATGCCCCCCCCCCCCCCCCCCCCCCCCCCCCCCCCCCCACCCATCCCCCCCGCCCCCCCACATTTGCAGAATGGCCACAACATCATAGTCCAAAGCATCAAGGGGTTGGACAGGCTAGATGCAGGAAGATTGGTCCTAATGTTGGGGAAGTCCGAACAATGGGTCACAGTTTAAGGATAAGGGGGAAATCGTTTAGGACCGAGATGAGAAAAAACATTTTTCACACAGAGAGTGGTGAATCTGTGGAATTCTCTGCCACAGAAGGTAGTTGAGGCCAGTTCATTGGCTATATTTAAGAGGGAGTTAGATGTGGCCCTTGTGGCTAAAGGGATCAGGGGGTATGGAGAGAAAGCAGGTACAGGATACTGAGTTGGATGAATAGCCATGATCATATTGAATGGCGGTGCAGGCTCGAAGGGCCGAATGGCCTACTCTTGCACCTATTTTCTATGTTTCTATGTATCTACCAATCCAGGTTCTATGTTCATCTAATTTCTCCACAATACTGCTTGCATTGAAATAAACATTTACAGCCCATCAGCATATTCCTTTACCTCCCCTGCCTGTCCTTCCTTTCAGACTTACTGTTTTGAATTTCTACCTTCCAATTTCTGACCTATTACTCTGGTTCCTACACCCCTGCCTCTCTGGTTTAAACCCTCCCGAGTAGCACAAGCAAACTATCCTGCACGGATACTAGCCGCCTTCCAGTGCAGATGCAACCCGTCCCTCTTGTACAGGTCATCTCTGTCCCAGAAGACACTTCATTGATCGAAAAATCTGTAAGCCTGCTCCCTGCCCCAACTCCTGAACCACACTTTCATCCGTCCTTTCTTTCTATTTCCATCCTCACTAGCACCTGGCGCCAGGAGTGATCCAGAGATTACTACCCATGGGGTCCTACTTTTTAATCTTCTGTCTAACTCTATATATTTACTTCACAGGACCTCATCCTTTTTCCTACCTATATCATCAGTGCCAATGTGCACAATGTCATCGGCTGCTCGACCTCCCCATGAGAATTTTGTGCAACTTCTCAGAGACATGCTGGACCTAGTGCAATGGAGGCAACAAACCATCTTGGAGTCTCGGTTGATGCCACAGAATCTCCTGTCTGTGCCTCTAACTAACAAGTCTCCTATATGGCTCAGTCTGACTTTTCCCTTCTCTGCTGTGCCTCAGAGCCATGGCCGACACCGCAGGTCAGACGACTGCTGCTGCTCTACCCTGAACGGTCCTTCACCACAACAGTATCCAAAGGAGCATACTTGTTGACCAGGGGAACAACCCCTGGGGATTCCTGCACTTTCTGCCTACATCGTTTCCTAATGGTCACCAATTTACTTTCAGCCTGTACCTTAGGCACAACCACCTCATTGTAACTTTTATCAATGATAAGAATTATCTTACCTACAATTTCTTGTTGCTTACATTTTTTTTTAATACCATAGATTCAGATTCAGATTCAAACTTTATTGTCATTGTGCAGTGTACAGTACAGAGACGACGAAATGCAGTTAGCATCTCCCCAGAAGAGCGAACATAGAATAGATTTCAGGTCCGCCTTGCATTTTGCAAGTTTAATATGTTCTTTTGTTTTCTCTCTAACTCTCCTCGTTAACCTATCATCCAGGCAGCTCGATAAAGCATCTTGGCAACGTTGGTCTCGCCCTGTCAGAGATATTTTCTCAATGTTATCCATCCAATTTCCCATCTTTTGTACAGCTCAATCCAACTTGCTTTCTCAACTCCATAGTTCTAATGAGGGGCTTCAAACTGAAGCATTAACTGTGTTCCTCCTTTCACAAATGCTGTGTGTTTCAAGCACTTCCTGCCTTTGTTTTAGATTTACAGATATTTGCAATATTAAATAAAAATGTAAGCAACAAGGTAATCTGCCATTGTGTCTACGTGGGTGAGGGGAATATGAATCTTTACACTGAAACAACCTATTCTGAAAAAAAGTCACTACTTGAAACTTGATTAGGAGAAATTGAAATGAGCGCTTCAAGCTTGCTAGCAGAAGGCAGCATGGCAATTACATCAATCACTCAAAAGCCTGAAAATACTGATGTATGTTTACACAAATTCAGCACTTTACCTGGACATCCCAAACAAGTAGGCTCGAAGGGCCGAAGGGTCTACTCCTGCGCCTATTGTCTATGTTTTCTAAGTATACTTGACAAATTGTAACTGCATCAGTTTGCAGTCCACTAAGACCTTCGGTGGAAAAGTACTGTCTTAGCCGGGTAAAAGACTCAATCTTTTCCCCAGTGGAAAGAGATCCTGCTGAAGGTATCCACGTTTTACACCGAAGAGCATTTTCACTCAGAACTCAGTGAGGGTTCATTATGGATCAAGGTGGATGGACTTAGATAACCACATATACTGATACGAACACCACAAAGTTTTACCTCAAATTTTGGACTAGATTCAAATTACAATGTTCATTGCCACTGGACAAAGTTTTCAAATTGTCTGAAGCGACTCCTTACAGATAAACAGTGATTATATGTCAAAGGTTTGAACTGTTTGTGACAATAATTTTATGATATCCTGAGGTATGAAAGGTATACAATACAACTTTCACATGTTTGATCACATGGTTTTCTACATTTATTTTCTGTCACCTTGGTTGCATCCCAAAATCCGTGAAGTTCTTTAAATGTTTGTCACTGGGCAATTAACTAGCACAAGTAATATAATTGTGTGGGCCGCCACAACTTACAAAATTTGGATTTGACAAATAGAAAATAGTCTGAATTATCGTTTAACTCAGCACCCTGTGATTACTTATAATATAAATATAAATGTAATACCTGCTTTCATGTCCAGTAAAAGCCGCAATTTAAAAATAAATCCACATTAGTATCACGGGGCTGAATTAAGCATGCACATTGAAACAAAAATTACTAGTTAGGATGTGTATTTGCATTGTGCTGGGAACTGGGGGACAGGGCAGGTGGAAGGGGTGGGGCACAAAACACTGTATTTTCAAAAATGTTTGCCAGAGTCGCTTTGACCCAGCCTTAATATTAACATATTATTTCAGGGCTCTTGGCCAAATGAATATGATGGCAACACAGAGAATCTGATTTTATCTCCACTATTCTATATAACACATTGCAGACTTGACATCTGATACGTGTCTGGGGTGGGAAATACAGCATAAACGACTCAAAAAAATAATTGCAGATATGCTATGGGTGCCCCAGGATTCAACAATCCTTTATTGGATGCCATGATAGGGATGGAAAAGACTCGTCTGCTACTCTGAGGAAGAAACCTATTCGTGATAACTAGAAAATACAGCTAGAGGCTGATACACAACAAGCAGGAATGTGGTCACGGTCCAGGATTCAGTACTGCAAGTAGATCAATGAGCACGTCAAACAGAAAAAAGCGAGCACAGTAGCACACTCTGTAACTTCCTTATATAGTCCCTCGATCTGATCTCTTATGTTTTCTGGGTACATTATTGCAACGATTATTATTGTAAATCTCTCCCACCCCCATCCAGTATTCAGTCTCATCTATTTACAATATCATGCCCTGCTCTCGCAGTTCCCTGTTCATCTGATGATCACATCACATTTGTTCAATGCATTGGCCTCTTCGTTCTCTCTTTGAAGGGAAGGAGAATACAAACCACCAGAACCAGTCTATCCATGTGACCATAAAGAGATTTTTTTCTTGACTCTTGGATTCATTAATATAGCACTTGATTAATTATTCTGATGCCTCACAAATGTAATTAGCCATGTTTTAAATGCCTATCCCTTCACATACAGCACCCATCCCATAAATCTGTTAACACACTTGGAAATCAGGGTGGTTGACTAACACTGGAGAAAAGGCATTTTAACATCTGCTCCAACTCTACTCTACGCTGTTCTGGTTGAAAAACACTCCTTATGATTCTGGTGTGCCTTCAACACCATAAATGATTTCAAACACTGGAAGAATGTCAAGCAGGGACACATATTCATAAGGTCATAAGTGATAGGAGCAGAATTAGGCCATTCGACACATCACATCTACTCCGCTATTCAATCATGGCTGATTTATCTCTCCCTCTTAACCTCATTCTCCTGCCTTCTCCCCATAAGTTCATCATAACTTCCCTCATCCCATGTACAGCTGATATAATTGTACAACTTGCCAACAAGGTTACCAGCTTTATCCATCTGCAGATGATTGATCATCCTTCATAAATCTCCAATAATGCTCAGGAAGGATCTCAGATAAAAAGAAGCCCAAGGATAGTGGTTGCTTTGACAGGCTGTAGATCTGATGTATGTCTATTAGGTCCAGCAGAGAACTAATCATGCCACGATCCCACAAGTATTTCCAATCACCCGATATATGCTCCACACATGACAAAGAAACTTTTCTGCTGTCAGAGTACCGTGTGTGCTGGGAATGGCTTCATTTAATTTAGATTTTAGAGATACAGAACAGAAACACACCCTTCGGCCCACCGAATCCGCCCCAACTAGCGATCCCCGTACACTTAGCACTATCCTACACGCTAAAGGCAATTTACTTTTTTGTTTTACTGAAGCCAATTAATCTACAAACCTGTACATCTTTGGAGTGGGGGATGAAACCGGAGCAACGAGGGAAAACCCACGTGGCCACAGGAACAAAGTACAAACTCTGTACAGACAGCACCAGTAGTCAGGATCGAACCAGGGTTACTGGCACTGTAAGGCAGCAACTCTACTGCTCTGCCACTGTGCCACCCAAATGAGCCCATATTCTCTCATGCAGCTGGCAATGCTCCTAAGGCTCTGGCTGTCACTCAATGCGGTCCCTCTATGGGTTCTGCAAATTGTAACACAGACAGCCCAGATGGTGTGATTGCTGGGGAGAGCTATACCTGATGCCTTCAAAGTTAGGAAAGTGTACTGAATATTTGGATGTAGTGGTTAGAAAATAATCTTACTTAAGTGAATTAAAGTTTTCCTTCTACCTTTGTCATTGCCAAATTTGTCAGAATGCTGTTAACAATACAATACAATATACAATACAATACAATATGTATTACATGTAATTTGAACGTCAGTGAGGCTCAAAAGAAACTCTGTTTCCACAGCCATACAAACAAAGACAATTTCCTACAAGAAACCCACAATTCAATTTACAGAAACATCCATCACAGTGAATCTCCTCCTCACTGTGATGGAAGGCAAAGTCTTTTCTCTACCCTGCATTTGAAGATATACACTGCTATTTTTCAGATACTCAACAGATTCACTAACTCATTAACAGGATATTTTTGCCTTTGTTGACTACATCACCAGCCATTCAACAAAAAACAATGCAAAAACCATTTCCTACAAACAATACAGCATGTATCATTTAAAACAACGAATACATGATAATCATTTTAAAGGAAACCAAGTCATCAACATAGATGGCTGGTACAAACCAGTTTTGCCCAAATGGCCAATATTATCATTTTGTCATTAACAGCTCCTAGCCCCTTTGCACTGACAATATATCTGGCCCACACATAAAGCCCCATATCTGACCCCCTGGACTTAACCTATTACGTTCAAGCCCACAGTTCTCCTGCACTATTACGTTCAAGCCCACAGTTGCTTATCTAATGCAGTAATCCTTTATGGGGCACTTCACATATGGATAACAAAATTTGCTACATTCATTGGCTTCCTTGTCATCTAACATGCTAGGTACCTTGTCAAAGAAGTCATCAATTGGTTGAACACAATTTCTCATCCATAAAATTATACTCACTCAGCTGTATAAGTATTCTGTTACCATTTGTTTAGGGCTTGGACACGCTAGAGGCAGGAAACATGTTCCCGATGTTGGGGGAGTCCAGAACCAGGGGCCACAGTTTAAGAATAAGGAGTAAGCCATTTAGAACGGAGACGAGGAAACACTTTTTCTCATATAGAGTGGTGAGTCTGTGGAATTCTCTGCCTCAGAGGGCGGTGGAGGCAGGTTCTCTGGATGCTTTAAAGAGAGAGCTAGATAGGGCTCTTAAAAATAGCGGAGTCAGGGGATACAGGGAGAAGGCAGGAACGGGGTACTGATTGGGGATGATCAGCCATGATTACATTGAATGGCTGTGCTGGCTCTAAGGGCCGAATGGCCTACTCCTGCACCTATTGTCTATTTCTTTCATTTTTGTAACAAACTGTCCTGAAGTCATTTTCACCCCCAATATTTTCAGTATTTTGCTGTCTTCCTCTCAGCTGGGACTTTTCCGAAATGCAAAGTCCAATAACTATATATTTAAGCAATATTATTCTATTAAATGTGATCTTGAGAGTACATAATATTTTCTGTGGTATTCATAACACAACAATGATAAAAAAAGATCTTTGTTTTAATTGCACCTACCAACATGCATACATTATTACATTACAGTTAATATGTACCAAGGGCAATTTTTTGTTCCAATGCTCCCCATTCCCAATTACTTTTACATTGAAGTGATTGAAATCCAAGTGAAGTTTAAATGGCATCATAAAAGTAAAACCTACGGAATGGATGATATTCATTACGTGGTTGGTTGGGGTCAGTATCAGCACAATTACTATATTAAACTTTGAATCTTCAGATGTCCTGGTTCAAGCTAAAACTAAAGACAATAATAATCTCCTCACACATTCCCCTGCAAGTATCACTGTCACTCCTTTAAAATATGCCCCTTCTTTGAACAAGCTCTTAAATATCGCATCTGAATCAGTTTCCATCTGATTACACTCATTGAGGATGTTCATCTACGTGTTCAATTAATAAAACAACAAGATTGGGGACATTTCTATTCAAACTGTCAAAGGAATTACAAATAGTCAGTGAGGTAAACAAACATAATAACTGAGTGGCAAATGACAATAGTGCTACCTTCCCAATATTTAACTGAAGGAAATAATGGGTCATCAGGGCTGTATGTTGCGACAGACAGCCTGACACTTTGCATGTCATTTTAATATTACTCTTATCCCGTCCCCCTGGATATTCCGGATTAATAAATTAAGATTTTGTCAACTAATTACAAATCAGGCTAATTACAAATCAATAACATTAGCCAACTCCGAAACACGAAGCGCTAAGCATTGGAATCCAGACATCACGGACAACTGCTCTCAATTCTCCGCTCACATCTGGCAGTGCTCTCCGTCTGAACCAGGGGCCGCGGAGCGTTTTTGTAAGTGGGGAGGCTGAGCGATCACTGTTCACTGGCCTTGGGGGTACCCGGTGAGGGCGTGGAGCAACCGAGTGGGGAGAGGGTGTGGAAGTGGGGTGTTCCCCCTCCCATGGTAGGGACATTTTGAAATTTGATGTATTAAAATCATGTTTTAGTGCCTTGTAGAAGTATGATTTCAATTTTTTTTGTGTGACATTTTTAAGAGGTAACTTTTTATGGGGTAACGTTTTCCACACAAAAGGGTGGTGGGTATATGGAACAAGCTGCCAGAGGAGGTAGTTGAGGCAGGGACCATCCCAACATTTAAGAAACAGTTAGACTGATACATGGATAGGACAGGTTTGGAGGTATGAACCAAAAAGCAGGTAGCGTAGCCGGGACTTTATGGCGGGTGTGGGCAAGTTGCGCCGAAGGGCCTGTTTTCACACTGTATCACTCTATGACTACATTATATCTCCACCATGCATGAATGCTTCAAAATCAAATTATCGAGTTTTATTGCCATATACTCAAGTATAGAAACATAGAAAATAGGTGCAGGAATAGGCCATCGGCCCTTCGAGTCAGCACTGCCATTCAATATGATCATGGCTATTCATCTAAAATCAGTACCTCTTTCCAGTTTTTTCCCCATATCCCTTGATTTCGTTAGCTAAATGTAACTCTCTCTTGAAAACATCCAGTGAATTGGCCTGCACTGCTTTCTGTAGCAGAAAATTCCACAGATTCACAACTCTCTGCGTGAAGAAAGTTTGTCCTAATCTCGGTCCTAACTGGCCCACCCTTTATTCTTAAACTGCGACGCCGTGTTCTGAACTCCCCCAATATCGGGAACATTTTACCTGCAATTACAGTAAGTGAAAATCTATCAGGCAAGCAGGATGCTTTCTCCAACCACCCCCATTTGAAATCCACTGTCTTCCACCGTTTCTACCCAGTGCTTGGTACTTACTTCCAGCAGCCACTGGTTGTCCTCCAGGATGCATCGAGCTGCAGCCTGATCCATGTTGGTCACCTGGGCAAATTTGGCACAGAAACTCTCACGGCAGCAGCGCAACGCTTCTGACGCCCTGATGGCCCGGGACTCTTGCACTGAGGCTGCTCCATGGCCGGAGCTGCAGTGAGCGACTCGCCAGCCCAAAAACACCTCGCCAACCCCGCTCCCCGTCCGCATCTGTCCCCGCCACTGCTTCTGCTTCCAACACCCGCAGCCCATGCAGTTGATATTAGTTTTGAAATTTTCGTTGATCACAAAATTTCTCACGACAGAGCGAGAGAAATTTGTGATCAGCGTGAGAATTTGGTGAAATGCATGATTCTCACGCTCAATGCATGGGAGTTGGCAGCCCTGCCTCTCTATCCCCCTCTCCCCTCCCTCCTCCCACCCTCTCTCTTCTCTCTCCATTCTCTTCCCTCTCTCCCTCTCCCCCCTCTCCCCCCTCTCTCACCCCCCTCTCTCTCCTCTATTTCCCTCTCTCTCCCCCCTCCCCTCTCTCCCCCTCTCTCTCTTCATCCCACCTCACTCTCCCCTTCTCTCTCGTCCCCTCTCCCCCCCTTCCTCTGTCCTCTCTCCCTCCCTCTCACCCTTTCTTCTCTCTCCCCTCTCTCTCTCCACCCTCTCTTCCCCCCTCTCCCTTTCCCTCCCTCTCCATCTCCCCCTCTCTCTCCCTCCATCTCGCTCTCTCCCACACTCTCTCCTCACTCCCCATTCTCTCCCCCCATTTCTCCCTCCCACCTCTTGCTCTCTCTCCCCTCTCTTTCTCTCTCTCCCCTCCCCTTTCTCTCTCTCTCTCTCTCTCTCTCTCTCTCTCTCTCTCTCTCTCTCTCTCTCTCTCTCTCTCTCCCTCTCCCCTCTCTCTCTCTCTCTCTCTCTCTCTCTCTCTCTCTCTCTCTCCCCTCCCTCTCTCTCTCTCTCCCTCTCTCCCTCCACCTCTCCCTCTCCACCCTCCCTCTCCCCCTCCTCTCCCTCCATCTCTCTCCCCCCCCTCCCTCTCTCTCCCCCCTGTCTCCCTGTCTCCTGCCCCTCTCTCTCTGCCTCCCTTTGAGTCTCGGCACAGAGACTCTCACGGCAGCAGTGCAACGCTTTCCAACGCCTCTGACGACCCGGGACTCTTGCACTGAGGCTGTTCCATAGCCGGAGCTGCAGCAAGCGACTCACCATCCCCGCAAACAGTTGCCAGCCCGTCAAACACTCACCAACCCGGCAAACACTCACCAGCACCGGCAACCTGCATCTGTCCCCGCCGCTGGTTCTGCTTCCATCCCTCCCTCAGCCCCGGCTCTCCAACACCCGCGGCCCACGCAGTTAATCTGAGTTTTGAAATTTTCGTTGATCACAGAATTTCTCATGACAGAGCGTGAGAAATTTGTGATCAGCGCGAGAATTTGTTCAAATGCGTGATTCTCACGCTCAAAGCGCGAGTTGGCAGCCCTGCTTAAATGCAGATAAATGTGAATATCCATGATGACTTTTAGAAATGCAAAAATAATCAGCCCATACAATACAACATTCTTCATGCATATATAGTAGTTTACATACAGAACTGCCTCGCTAGTGTAAAATATTTGGAAAGTAGTTTTGAAAGTGACAGGTCTACACTGTCCTTTCAATATATAACAAGGGACACATTTACTGACTAAAGTCACTTCAAATTGACACAGCTTCAGTGAATTTAGTGCGTTTAGCAAATATTTTTGACCAAGGCTTCTTAGCATAATTATGACATGATGGTTAGTATTTAGCCTTCTATTTACTGTCAGTTTTGTGTCATTGTGACTTTCGTAATGAATGGGAGGATACACGTTTATTAAGTGGCAGGTAGGTACTTGCACCATTAGCATCAGGTTGCCTATTGACTCCAAATTGTAGGGAATAGGTGCTCAGGACAGTTGGAACCAAATTCTATTTGATAAAAATTATTATTCTTTGATTTGACAATAGACAATAGACAATAGGTGCAGGAGTAGCCCTTTGAGCCTGTGATCATGACTGATCATCCCCAATCAGTACCCCTTTCCTGCCTTCTCCCCATATCCCCTGACTCCGCTATTTTAAGAGCCCTATCTAGTTCTCTCTTGAAAGCATCCAGAGAACCCGCCTCCACCGCCCTCTGAGGCAGAGACTTCCACAGACTCACCACTCTCTGTGAGAAAAAGTGGTTCCTTGTCTCCGTTCTAAATGGCTTACGCCTTATTCTTAAACTGTGGCCCCTGGTTCTGGACTCCCCCAACATCGGGAACACGTTTCATGCCTCTAGCGTGTCTAAGCCCTTAACAATCTTATATGTTTCAATGAGATTCCCTCTCATCCTTCTAAACTCCAGAGTGTACAAGCCCAGCTACTCCATTCTCTCAGCATATGACAGTCCCGCCATCCCGGGAATTAACCTTATAAACCTACGCTGCACTCCCTCAATAGCAAGAATGTCCTTCCACAAATTAGCAGACCAAAACTGCACATAATACTCCAGGTGTGGTCTCACTAGGGCTCTTTACAACTGCAGAAGGACGTCTTTGCTCCTATATTATAAAGGCCAACATGCCATTCACTTTCTTCACTGCCTGCTGTACCTGCATGCTTACTTTCATAGATTGATGTAAAAGGACCCCCAGATCCCGTTGTACTTCCCCTTTTCCCAACTTGACGCCATTTAGATAGTAATCTGCCTTCCTGTTTTTGCTACCAAAGTGGATAACCTCACATTTATCCACATTAAACTTCATCTGCCATGCATCTGCCCACTCCCCCAACCTGTCCAAGTCACCCTGCATTCTCATAGCATCCTCCTCACAGTTCACACTGCCACCCAGCTTTGTGTCATCTGCAAATTTGCTAATGTTACTTTGAATCCCTTCATCTAAATCATTGATGTATATTGTAAATATCTGCGGTCCGAGCACCGAGCCTTGCGGTACCCCACTAGTCACTGCCTGCCATTCTGAAAGGGACCCGTTAATCCCCACTCATTGTTTCCTGTCTGCCAACCACTTCTCTATCCATGTCAGCACTCTACCCCCAAATACCATGTGCCTTAATTTTGCCCACTAATCTCCTATGAGGGACCTTATCAAATGCTTTCTGAAAGTCCAGGTACACTACATCCACTGGCTCTCCCATGCCCATTTTCCTAGTTACATCTTCAAAAAATTCCAGAAGATTCGTCAAGCGTGATTTCCCCTTCGTAAATCCATGCTGACTATGACCGTGCGCTCCTTGTGGGGTATAAAGCATCTTGGAAACCAGTGGTGGAATCTAACAAACCTCACCCCACTAAGTCTACTGGACAACAATCCCAGTAAAGATATACACTGGTGAAACTGATATATACCTTAGGTGAAACTGCCTCTTGAGACTTCCCTACATATTTATCACAGGGAGCATAGGGTTTCAACTATAATAAGGAAACTACAGAGCTCGCAAAGTTATTTGCACAAAATCCCTACAACCTCCTTATGGGGACGAGGCGGAAGCTGTGAGGAACTGGGGGAAGAAAATCCCATGTGAAATTTCAGGGTCTTATGTTGAAATGTTTTAAATCAACATTTATATTACAGCCTGTCATTTTTTAAGACATAATTTAACGTTATCCTTTAGCAATTCTCTGGATATTAAGGTAACATCCTTGAAAAAAAAAAATTTTAGACAAGGCTAAGAAAATGCTTAATCAAATTTTAAATCAGAGCATTTGATGGCACTGGGCCTATACTCGCTGGAGTTTAGACGAATGAATGACCTTATTGAAACGTACAGAATAATAAAAGGCTTGGATGTGGAGAGGATGTTTCCACTAGTGGGAGAGTCTAGGATTAGGGGTCATAGCCTCAGAATTAAAGGACATTCTTTTAGGAAGTTGAGGAGGAATTTCTTTAGTCAGAGGGTTGTGAATCTGCGGAATTCTTTGCCACAGAAGGCTGTGGAGGCAAAGTCAGTGGATATATTTAAGGCAGAGATAGATAGATTCTTGATTAGTACAGTGTCAGAGGTTATGGGGGGAAGGCAGAATAATGGGGTTAGGTGGGAGATAGATCAGCTATGACTGAATGGTGTAGTAGACAATGGACCAAGTGGCCTAATTATACTCCTAACACTTATGATCTAAAACATTTTACTCCACAAGACGAAATAAACATCCCCGGCCGCTTTATTTTTTTTAAGTTTCTCAAATTTAAAGCATAGCCAGTAAGTACATCGTCAAGAGAGTAATAAATAGATACAGTGGGACATTTAGCCCATCATGTCTACAATGACCATTTGACACCCATTTTACATGAATCTTATCCAAACCCATTTTATTCTCCCCACATACCCATCAACTTGGTTCATCCCACGATTCTTCCATTCACTTTCACATTAGTAGCAATTTACAGTGGCCAAAAACCTACCAGACCTCACATTCTTGGGATTTGGGAGAAAACCCAAGCATCCATAGAAACCCACACTAATTTACGAGGACAGTTTTTCACCAAAATGTTTTCCTGGCAAGTTGAAAACCAAATATAAAACAATAAATTTCTCTTTAAGACACATTCACCTCATTTGAAATATGCCTAGATTACAAGAGCAGCGCCATGTCTAGTTGAAGCCTTTTGATTTAAAATAACCACAACCAAAATGTCACGTTATCCAGTAAATGAGAAATATAATACACATGTTTAGCTGATCTTGTGGGAGTATCCTATAAACAGAGTTTGTGAATTCTGTGCAGCATCAATAGAATAGCCAAAAAAGATTCATAAATCCTTTTGTTTATTGTATAAGTGGCTACGGATGGGTTATATTAAATAGCAAAAACTGTGAAATAAACATTCAGCTCTTTAAATAGGAAAATTCTTACAGGCAATATATCAATTATTTCTGTCAATATTCAGAAGAACATTTATTTATGTGCAATTTATATACTGATTCAGTACAAAAAATCTGAATCAGTACACAAGTTTAAAAACAAATGTATTGATTCAAATATTTTGTTGACTACAATATCTATAACATTGCTAAGGGCTGTGGTATACCAAAGCCATTGGCAAAACAAAGAGCTTCTCAGCATCATCAACACAACAAAATAAAATGCTCTAAAGGGCCTGTCCCACTTGGTTGTCTTTCGCCCGCCATTTACGCGACCTGCTAATGTGTGGGTACCGCGGGGACGGGCGCATGGAGTGGTGTGGAGGAGCGTGGAGGAGTGTGGATTTCACCCTGAACAAAATCTTTGCACTCCACCGGCCTGGCGCGGCGCAACGTCTCACCTCCAATAGCAGCAGAACCAGGCAAGTGATCGTTGAACTCAGCCTGGGGCTCACGGCCGTTGCTGATCCGGATCCGCACCCACTCCTACTCCCAGTGGGGCCAAGAAGATTGAAGATGGACACAAAATGCTGGAGTAACTCAGTGGGACTGGCAGCATCTCTGGAGAGAAGGAATGGGTGACGTTTCGGGTCAAGACCCTTCTTTCAGACTGAAGAAGAGTCTCGACCCGAAACATGATCCATTCCTTCCCTGCAGAGATGCTGCTGGTCCCGCTGAGTTACTCCTGCATTTTGTGTCCATCTTCAAATGATGTCACGTGCTCCAGATGGCTGTGCGGACGCATGATGACACGCGCGACTCTCGCGGGACCATCGCGCGTCAGTCACTGTCGGCCTGTCGTGTAAGTGACTGCCCAAGTGGGACAGGCCCTTAATGATGCAGACTCGTGAAATGGTCCCACCCACTATTTTGAAGTTTTGCCCAGTGCACAAAATGAAGAGATGTTTTGTTTTACCTGAGTTCGGTTGAAAGCCACACGAGCAAACACTGCTTGGGAGATGCCAGCTCGCTTCAATTCATCGCGAACCCACTGGTAGATTTCGGTAGACACTTCAGCATTTGATGAAGTCTGTTGTTCTAATGGTTTAGTCATTGATCGGTTGACCGGAGGGTGATTTAGGTATTGCTGATTAAGGGACTGCTGTGCCAGAAGTCTATTGACAGCAAATTGTTGGTTTAATATCTGGGCCATAACCAGCTGCTGGTTCACCAGCTGTGGACTAAGAGGTGCAGAGACAAGTCCAGGATGCAAATTAGAAAGCTGGGGCCTGGTAGTTGGCTGGCCACTGTGGGGAAGTTGAGCAGGTGACGGTGGCTGGGGCAGATCAGTACCATTCCTAGGAAGTGTTTGTGTTCCAAAGTTTACATGATTTGTTCCTGGCTGTGAAATAGACAATTCAGACATGGTCTCCATTTCAGCTAGAGCAATGAGAAAAAAACCAGTAAGAAATCAATTGAAAATCCACCCAGTGACATGAATCAATCCTTGACAAAAATGCATTTTGTTACTTTATGCGTTAAATATAACATTTTAAATATATGTTTTACTGTTAATAATAGGTTGGAAAAACACAACAAAAAGTTTGTCATAGATTGCAGAAATTTATCAAATTGTGGCACAGTTTTTGAGGCTGTCAGCAATAATGAAATAGAGCAAAAAGCTTTTGAAAATATAGTATACCCATATATACTGCATTATGTTTCTGTCCTATAATCATATAGAGCACCTTTCAAAAGTGAGATGCATGCCATTTATCATGGTTATCATCAAACAGAAAGTGCCTAACATGCATTCTGCCTATCACAACCCATAATCTGGGTCACACTTCAATGCCATATTCGCATGAATATTAAAAAACATTGGAATTGATTGATTCATAATTCAATAATAGCATAATATTTTTAAGCAAATAGGTATTTTATGCATCAAGAGGAATAAGGGTAAACCTGCTTTCATCAGGGCACTGCTAAGCACACATAAGAAACAAACTGGGAATATACAGTTCAGAGACTGGAAAAGTCAAGTCATTCCAAATCCATCACTACAAAAAAAACCCTGTGTGTTTGTAATGGTGACAATCAAACTTGACTTCATGCTATCAAGCAACATTTACTGCTTTAGGAATAATCAATAATTTAGGCGCAAACTGCATCCTTAACTACACTAGCATTTTCTTGCTCCCCCCGCCTTTCCATAGACTCTTAGACAACCTCAAGTTTATGGAGGGCAGAATGGATGAGGGTGACCATAAGTGTATGGGAATAATTAGATCTAGAGGTAACAAAGGCACAAATAATTTGCAACTGCAGATGTGGTAAGGACCAACAGTTGGCGGCACAGCAGCGCAGTGCAGTGGTAGCATTGCTGCCTGACAGTGCTAGAGACCCAGGTTCAATCCTGATCATGGGTGCTTGTCTGTATGGAGTTTGTACGTTCTCCCCGTGACCAGCGTGAGTTTTCTCAAGGATCTCCAGTTTACCCCCACACTCTAAAGACGTACAGGTTTATAGGTTAATTGGTTTGGTATAATTGTAAATTGGCCCTAATGTGTGTAGGATAGCGTTAGTGTGCAGAGATCGTTGGTCGGCACGGACTCGGTGGGCCGAAGGGCCTGTTTCTACAATGTATCTCTAAACTATATTAAAAATAAACGTGCGTCATGGAGGTGGAATCAGGATGCCATAATAATTGTATAAAAACCTATTTCAGAATGAAATACTTGAGGTGTATGGCCTGACCTGCTGAGCATTTCCAGCATGTTCTATTTTGATTTAAGATACTGAGATTGCAAGGGATTTGGTTCAGTATTAGACAATTGTCAAGGAGAGGGATTAGAGAGCCTAGTTTGTGCTGAGGATCAAAGTGACGTCTTTAGTTCCCAAAATTTAGTTGGTGGAAAATTCTGTTCATCCGGCACTAGATGTGGTGAAGTAGTTTGACAATTAGTGGAGGGATGAAGTGATGATGAGATGCAGCTGGGTATTATCCTTGTACACTGGAATCAGATGTCATGTTCTCAGATGAAAACACCACATGAGAATTGGGAGGAGGCCCAGGAGAACGCCCCGAGAGACACCAAAGGGCACAGGAAGAGAAACCTTTACTGATGATACTCTGGCTATGAATGTATTAGAAAAAATGAAACCCCGAGCAAGTGCAGTCTCTGCCAGCAGGATGATCATGATGAGACATTGGAGGAGGATAATGTAGTCATACATATGAGAGGCTGGAGTCAGACTGAAAATGATGCGAAAAGTTGACAATCAGTGTTATTAGTGACTTTTAGTACAGAGATGATATCTGCTTGAGAAGGTTCAAGCAAGGAGTTCAGCATTCAACACATTCAAGAATTTGGTGAGGAGTAGAAGGTACTTTGGTGAGAAGTAGATGGACAATCCTGTAAAACAGATTGTAGATTCGAGGCTTGCTTTCTTTTGAAAAAAGAGATAACAATGGTAGATTGCAAGTCCATACTGGTTTTAATTCCCCATTTGACAGGGAACTAAGCCTATTGCTACCCACCACATCCACACCCCCACAACATACAATATTCTCACCGTCATTGGCTGAAAAGTGTCATTAAATTAGAACACCGAAAGTTTACATTGTAAATGTGGTCGTAATTTTTTTATGTAAATAACTGAATATATTATCTAGGTGGCCCTTGAAATCGTGGATGCATTGGTGATAATTTTCCAATGTTCTCTTGACAGGTTCCTGTGGACTGGAGGATAGCCAATGTAACCCCACTTTTTACGAAAGGAAGGAGAGAGAAAACAGGGAATTATAGTCCAGTTAGCCATACATCGGTAGTCGGGAAGATGCTGGAGTCGAATGTTCAAGATGTTATAGCAGCGCATTTGGAAAGCAGTAACAGGATCGGTCAAAGTCCGCATGGATTTATGATGGGGAAATCATGCTTAACTAATCTTCTGGAATTTTTTGAGGATGTAACAAGTAGAACGGATAAGGGAGAGCCAGTGGATGTGGTCATCGGGACTTTCAAAAAGCCTTTGACAAGGTCCCACACAAGAGATTAGTGTGCAATATTAGAGCACATTGTATTGGGGGTATTGATAGAGCACTGGTTGGCAGACAGGAATCAAAGAGTAGGAATTAAAGGGTCTTTTTCAGAATGGCGGGTAGTGACTAGTGGGGTGCCGCAAGGCTCGGTGCTGGGACCCCAGTTATTTACAATATATATTAACGATTTAGATGAGGGAATTAAATGTGACATCTCCAAGTTTGCAGATGAAGCAGGTGGCAGTGTGAGCTGCGAGGAAGATGCTATGAGGCTGCAGGGTAACTTGGATAGGTTGAGTGAGTGGGAAGATGCAGTATAATGTGGAAAAAATGTGAGGTTATCCACTTTGGTGGCAAGAACTAGAAGGCGGATTATTATCTGAATGGTGTCAGATTACGAAAAGGGGAGGTACAACTAGACCTGGGTGTGCTTGTTCATCAGTCACTGAAAGTAAGCATTCAGGTACAGCAGGCAGTGAAGAAAGCTAATGAAATGTTGGCCTTCATTGCAAGAGGATTTGAGTTTAGGAGCAAGGAGGTCCTACTGCATTTGTACTGGGCCCTGTTGTGTGCAATTTTGGTCTCCTAATTTGAGGAAAGACAATCTTGCTATTGAGGGAGTGCAGCGTAGGTTCACCAGGTTAATTCCCAGGAAGGCGCGACTGATATATGATGATAGAATGGGTCGACTGGGCTTGTATTCACTGGAATTTAGAAGGATGAGGGGGATCTTATAGAAACATATAAAATTCTTAAAGGATTGGTCAGGCTAGATGCCGGAAAATTATTCCAATATTAGAGGAGTCTAGAACCAGGGGTCACTGTTTAAGAATTATGGGGTGGGCCATTTAGGACTGAGATGAGGAAAACCTTCTTCACCCAGAGAGTTGTGAATCTGTGGAATTCTCTGCAACAGAAGGCAATGGTGGCCATTTCACTGGATGTTTTCAAGAGAGAGTTAGATTTAGCTCTTAGGGCTAAAGGAATATGGCGAAAAGCAGGAACGGGGTACTGATTTTAGATGATCAGCCATGATCATATTGGATGGCGGTGCTGGCTCGAAGGGCCAAATGGCCAACTCCTGCATCTATTTTTCTATGTTTCTATGTTTCAAAATGAGATCACATATCCCAATCAAATTAATCCTACCCTCTAATCCCTTTGCACAAAGGCTTATGGCCCTGTCCCATGGTACGAGTTCATTCCAAGAGCCCTCCCGAGTTTGCCCTGATTCGATCTCGGAGATATACGGTAATGGCCGCTCATCAGTACTCGGGGCTCTTGTGGACATTTTTCAACATGTTGAAAAATCTTCACGAGTCTTCCCGAGCTTACCTGCCATTAGCAAGTCTCCCCGAGTACCTGCCATTAGCGTTACGAGCCGCTAAGAGACGTCCCCGAGCTCCGAAGTACCCGCTACATTCATTCTCCGTTCTTAGCACAAGTTTGATTTTTTTTAAACTCGGAAGAGCTCTTGGAATGAACTCGTACCGTGGGACAGGGCCATTAGTCTGGACATCTCAAGTGCAATGCCATCAGCAGTTGGCAAATTTTGAATAATCTGTGTTGCAGATTAACTACACTTGATGGGTAATCGAAGAGTATTATGGATAAACATAACATCGAAAATTGGAGAGGTTACACCATCATCACCTAAACTATGAAGCAACTATTTAAGAAAACAGAATAGTTGTCAGATGAAAACAATTAAGTACAAATATTAGTTATGCAACAACCTCCAGGAAGTCTGAACGTAAAATGAAGGAGGACTTTAGATATGGGGAGATTGGAAAAGCTGATGTGAGGAATGACCTGATCGAAGTGTGCAAGATTATGACAACAGATAGCATAGATAGTCAAAAACACGATTACATAGGTTTAAGGCAGTAGGGTTTTAAAAGGGATCTAACAGGTACGTTGTTTTATTTTAGCACACAAGGAGTGGTTGATGTCTGGAACACACAGCCAGAGTAGATGGTGAATCAGATAGTTGCTATATTTAAGTGGCAATTAGTCCGACTCTTAATATGCAAGATACAAGGCAAATAGTATTATGTAGATGGCCAAAATATTTAGTATTCGTGATCTTCCATGATAGTACTGCCATGCAGTATGAATTCCTCAAGAGTCAAGAGTGTTTTATTGTTATATGTCCCAAACGGGACAATGAAATTCTTACTTGCTGCAGCACAACAGAATATGTGAATATGTAAACATTGTATATAACGGGAAAAAAGCTCAATAAATAACAAATAATAATATAGACTTTTGCAGTTCAGAGCTCATAGCTTATTCGTTGTGTTTAATAGACAATAGGTGCAGGAGTAGACCATTCGGCCTTTCGAGCCAGCACCGCCATTCAATGTGATCATGGCTGACTCGAAGGGCCGAATGGCCTACTCCTGCACCTATTGATTCATTAACTTATGTTCGTGGGTCCCACCTGAAATATTAGTTAACTTTTCTTTTTTCAAATATTGACTGACTTGCAGTGCATTTCCAGCATTTTATATCCCTCAGCCAGACAACAGTCAGTTTCAATGTATGTTATCTCTGCTGGTATAGCCATTAAAATAAAGATGTAATTCAAGTTTTCCAATAGAACTAACTGCACCAGTATAAACACTGCATGTCAGGTTTGGGGTTGTGAATTCACCAAATTCTGAACAAAGCCTGAATTTAATACTCACAAGCCAAGCTAGCATATATTCAGGCAAATCATCAAAATTCCTGTGTTCTCTCTGACTTAAAGCAGCATGGCAAATTTAAATTCTAACTGAGAGAAGACCAGCTTGACCGAACGCTCCCCCAGTTAACACTTTAAGATGCAGGAGTCCAAAATAGCTCGGAGGTTTGTGAGCATCACCAAAGCCATTTCCTAATCACAGTTCTAACAAAGGCAACAATATTTAAAACTTACTGAAAAATCAGAAAATCAGTGTAAGCCTTAAAACAAATCAAACCAACTGCTATTCCACTTGCCCTATGCCTTTGACTGTTTCATTTCAGCCAACTAAGCTGCCATCAATTCTTGGGTGCACTGCAGACAGCAGTCCATTAATACTTAAATATCATAAAACACAAAAAGGACGTTGAGCCAGAAAGTAATCATTTTCATGAGAAATAAGAATGATTTCAAATTATAAAATACATATAGCCAATTAAAAAGTATAAACCTTCTTTGGACAGAATTATTTAGAATTGTTTAATTTACTTCTTCATCAATGTAAAACTATTAGCAGCTGCAAATATTTTTTTCAAACAATGGTTTCCGAAACAAAATATTTTGAAGTGATATGTTTCTCTGGGAAATGATTGCTGTAAACTACAGCATTGGGGTAAAAAAAAGTCTTATTATTCTTGATGCAGCAGAGATTCAGTTTTTATGTCATCTTTATGTATTTACCATGTAGTCTAATCTAAAACTCCAAACACAACACTGGACTGATAAAAAAATATATAGCCATTACATTTTGCAATGTTACAATTTTTTCCAGAGGTCTTCCCATGAACATCTGATAATTAGTGACGAGCAATGTTTGAGTTTCCAATGTCCCTTAAAGGAATTTAGACTGTCAGAATATTCTCAGTTTTCTTGATAAATAAAATCTATTTTAAAATTAAAACAGTCCTAGATCACAGGCTGTAGTAGAATTTGTTAATGCTTCACTTCACATTGAAAATGTCCGTGTAATTTATTTATTGTATGTTATGTAATACCCCTGGGGTTCGTATCAGAAAACGCATCTGCAATCATTTTTTCATCATAATTGCTGATTCCAGTCGTTAACAATGATCATTTTGGCTGTGAATTATTCTGAAAAGTGTTGCTTCACCTCTTGGTCTTAAAACAGCAATTTTCCTCTTGTAGTTCAGTACTCTGATGAATAATATTGAGGCTATGAAAAATAATTACACTAAAAATATTTCATATTTGAGATGCTCAGAATAAAACAAAAAGGACAAAATTTACTATAGAGAAAATGTCATAATCTCTAGAGGGTTTCTCATTATCTCACTATAGTGTCTAAACCAGTGTTATTCCAGACCATGATGCACTTGAACTCATGCCCCTTACAATTCAACATTCTGTTATTCCACTCTTTTGGTTTCAAGGGTGCAGCATTGACAATAGTGGAAAACAGAACTTGTGCATTCACTTTTATGCAGGTGCTGAATATAGCTATCACTAGAAGGTCAAGTACAGTGCTACCACCATCAAAGCCAGACATTGATCCAGTCATGACAGTGGTACTGTAAAGCAACCTCAGACAAGTGCTTTCATGTTCAGTGCATGTGTTCTCCATTGTCCAAATATCATCTCTCTCAAATCGAAATGGTACTGCGATTTTTTAATGCTGAAGTGTATGTGTCAGACAATTAAAGCACTCAGTCCCCAACTTGTTGTAATTAGTTAAGAATATTTGTTACTTCATCTCAATGAACAATTATTGAGAAATAACCATGAATCATTTTCTAAAAGTTAAAACATTAAAGTTTAAAGCATCCTATAGCTTTCAACTAAAATAAATAGGTTAGCAGCTAACAGTCATGCATATGTCTACATAGAGCACAGCAGATATTTCTCAATTAAGATCTAATTTTTTTTTAATAACTAAAATTTCTTGTCTTTTCATATTTAGCTAAAAATGCTTCAAAGTAATTGCCGAGTGGTTAAAATTTCATTCATAAACTAATAAGGCACAATATTAGAACTAAACTGGAAAAAGACGTGCCCACCATTACCATCATAATGAACTGAATGGTTATTTTCCTTGCTTACCAAACATGTCTTTCGTCTTCTTAAAATGTTTATACCATCTTCCAAATTCTTGACATTTTGCTGCTGATACATTTGCATAGTAAGTGCTGTTTACAATGGAGGAAATCATACTCTGCATTTAAAAAATAAAACCTTCAGTCAGTAACAAATGAACTTAAAATTGGTTTCAGCCACAGGTATACATACTACCTCAAATGCCCAAAGCGGTGAAAATGATTAATGTAAACATTTAGAGCAGATACGCTACAAACCTCAGCTGTGAGTCAGTCGGGAGTACTGTTGGCTCAGAGTCGGAAGATTGTTCAAGCCCTGCTCTAAAGATTTGAACCTAAAAATCCAGGCCGATAAACCAGTGCATATCAGTGCAGGACAGTCAGGTGAACTGACTTTTGGTTAAGATGTTAAAATGAGGCTCAATCTCTTTCCTCAGATGAACGAAAGATTGTAACTATTTTAAACGTAAAAGACTTTGGGACATCCTGAGGTCAAGAAAGTTGCTATTTAAATCCAAATCTTTGTCTAACTATTGTATGAATTAACATGTTCTTTTTAATTTTACACATTTCTTTCTTTTCAATTTTACATGTAATTTGCTTAAAGTCAAGTACTCTAAAATAGCTTATAAAAGACAAGCAAAATTGATAAGACACAAAACTATGGTTGTAATGGTTTTTCTAATGTACATTCATACTTATCACTGCAAATGCAAATATAATTCAGAATTAACTTTCCTCACAAAGGAACTCTTGTTAAATTTGGGGTTTAATGGGTTATCAGAACTTGCTGTGTATTTCAAACAAATTCCAAGTTGTATACATTTGATTTTTACTCGTAACTTGAAGAAAACAGATATATTTCCGTGTTATATATTTGCACAATGCCATTTTTTCAAGCTATAGTTAAAACCTAATGGTCTAAAAGTTCTTTGCCATCGGAAAAGCGTTTAAAAATTTCTGGGACATTTTTCAGGAATCTGCGGCTGCAAAATTCTACATGAGCCCCAACCACACTGTGCACATGTATGTACTAAAAGGCTTTTCCTTCATTACAGAGTTCACAAGAGAAAACAAGTAGGTCAGTATCCGATTCAGAATGCAGGGAAAGGGGCATGGTGGAGAAGAGGTCAGGGACAGTGAGATAGTTTTGTGGCGTGAATGGAGGAGGGTCATCTGCCACGGAGAACAAGCAAAGAAAATCATGGACTTGATAATCCATTCGATAAGTTCATGATTTATTTAATGACATTTTATGTGACTACATATCTGAGCCAAGAATTTTGAATTGCTGTTTTTCAATGGTTTCCAGAAAATTAATGCAAATGTGTACACATATTCCTTATTAGATTAGATGAATTTAGCAAGTAAACTCTTGCATTCTTTTGAAATGAATTAGAGGACTAGATTAAAGTATATATATTTTTTACAGTTTCAGAATAAGCTTATTTTATTTTTTTGTCCAATTCCCAATCTGGAAGTTTGTATGTTTTAATATGGTATGAAGAAGTGAATAAAAATATAATTAAAAGAGGTCAAATAAATAATATCCAATACTGTAAGCTCTCAGTTATTAGTCCTGTCCCCAGGAGGTTTGCATATTCATAACACAGCTTTCTTTACTGTAATCACATTGTTAGAGGGCAGGCATTATTTAAAACACGACTTCACAACAAGGAAAAACAAACAGAAATAAAGAAAATTTAAAAATAATTTAAATAAAATGAAAAAATCTACCATTTGCAATAGAAATGTAAATTATTGAATGGAAAACTATTTTAGGAAAAATGAAATTCATTAAATGAATTAAAGGTCTCTCTTCTGGAAATGGTTAACGCGAAGCATATTAATTTCCTAACCAAGTTTACAAGCATGAAAATGATGAAAGGATTTTATGGTGGGAATTTTGTTACAGTAGTCAGCAGCTCTTTAAATAACTGCAGATTTGCAGAGCCTTTAAAACTGAAATCTTCGTTAACATTATACCAATATTTTATCTACAATATATTTCAAACATCAAATTATTAACTGCAATGTGTTATGTTAACATACAGAGCTTAGCCTTTCAAGGTGTACTAACAAGTATACTGGATGACTCCAAAAACAAACCAATAAATATTATTAATGAAAACAACGTTAAAGAGCAAATGTCCACAGTGATTACTTAGCCTCAGTGATTTGCAGCAGATTTTATTACGTTACCAGAAATAGGGTGTTGAGGACAACATTTATTATTTAATATTTGAAATGAAATAACAAAACAGAACAGACACCCATGGCACAATGGGTTATCAGGCACTGCATTCCTGTCCATATCAGTCCCAAGGAAAACAATTGTCATTTCCCTGCTGCCAGCTGTTCACCGTCACAACTGAATGAAGTTAGCAGCTTGATCCATTCCCCGGAACAGGTGATCCAAATTCAACACTGCAGTCATGATAGGTCTCAGAAAAGAGGAAAACTTGAGTTTAATTCTTCTTGTAATAATGCGAGTTGTAATAGGGATGAAGAAGTATTTATTTTATAAGCAGCATTTCGCTAAATCTACTGACAAAAGGTGTTTCATGCCCTCATGGTCTCCAGTCTGAGAATCCCTTACCTTTTACAGAGTTTTTTAACATTGAGTCAATGGTTGACTTTACATTGCAAATATAACAACAGCACCTATCACACATGACATGGAATGGATATTTAAATGGACCAGGAGCACCATAAGCTTCTTAAATTATGAGTAAACTTGCTGTCCATCTTATATTGAAATCTAATAGATGTGAGGGAATAAGTGGATGCAATGTGGTTAGTGTTTCAATAAGGTCCCACAAAGGAACACATGAAATTGGGGAAATATACTTGTGTGAAAAGAGAATTGGTTAACAGACAGTGATAAAGACTTGGAATAAATGGTCTTCCTTCTCAGGGTGACCAGCTGTGACTAGTGAAGCACTAGCCGTTTATAATCGCTATTAATGATTTGGTTGAGGGGATAAAATGTAATATTTCTAAGTTTGTTGATGACATAAAATCAAGTAAGAATGTGAGCAATGACGAGGATACAAAACGATGTCAAGAAGGTATTGAAAGGCTAGGTGAGTGAGCACTAACATGGTGATGGTCCGGGGTCATGGAGACCCAAGCGCGCAACAGTAGTGTCCCGGGGAGCCACGCGGGCACGATCTACCCACTGTACAACTGTGTAGCAATGTTACAAAATTTTGAGATTTAAAAAATCAAGTCTGCAATTTATCCCATCAGATAAAGCATAGCAATAAGTTTAATTTGACACCAAATTCACTTTCATATCTCAAGTATTAAAAAAGTTATGGCCATTTTCATACTCGGAAATTAGCATCTTGTTCCCTATTGATTTTCAATGGACATTACAAAAAAGCTGTGATCTTGGATAATCAAAAGCCCATTTCTTAAGGAAAGATTAACATTTTTAAATAGCCTAAGTGTCCAAAGATTATTCACAAATAATTCACAATATAACATGATTTTTATATCTAATTTACATTAATTTATAGGCCAAATGGAAGGAATTTAGTGTTCAATTGCTGTAAATAAATGCCCATTTAAATCGACTTTCTAGTGGGTTCATGTGAACGCGCGCTGGTTTAGAACGTTGACATAGCGCTGGATTAGTGCCCTCAAATGCCGAGAAAAATACTGCGGGATATAAAAAGCCCAAAATTAACTACTCGCTATAGATAACTTGATATATAGGGTTATATATATGCCCCATTTAATGTAAAAATAAGGTACATACCTTTAATTGTTTGCTTTATAAAACCCTGGGGCTGCGAGAGGTTGCGGAATGAGACAGTAATTTTAAACTATTATAACTATATTATCGAGGCCTATAAAACTAATAATACCTTTTGCGACCGGGTCTTGCAGCGATTTTTCGTTAATGATTTACTAGGCTGAACATCTGCGATTAGTACAGCCTAGTAAAAATCGCGTTTTAAACCCGCCCCCTCCAAACAGCGCCAAAATCGCGGACCTGGCTGTGGGCAGATTCCCAATGGCGATTCAGGTAGGTTTTGTAACATACCTAAACTGTGCTGCCGACGACGACCAGAACGCGACTGAAGAGCGGAACGCGCCCCTGTAGGCCCGGCTCGCCACACTGGCCTCCCAGGGGACTGCAGTGAATGTCTGGGCCGAAGGAGCCTCAGCGGTGGCAGCGGGTGCCTCGGCAGTAGCCTCAACAGCAACATGGGCATCGGCGGCAGTGGGGCCTTGAGGTCGATGAGCCTGAGGTGGGAGGGGAAGACAAAGGGGGATCCAGTGTGGGGGAGGGGAGGGGCACTCTAGTTTAGAATCCTCTATCCAGGGGATAAGTCTGTGTTTGTTTGGTCATTTGTTCCGGTGAAGGCACTGTGCACATGGCAGCCAGCCAACAGGCGCTTGTATTTTTCTTTTTGTTTTCACTTTTAATTTCAAGTTTTTGTGTACCTTGTGTGTTGTGACTGTCGGCAGACCAATTTCCCTCTGGGGATGAATAAAGTTTTTTCGTATCGTATCGTGATGGAATGTAAAGTGAAAAAGAATGTGAAATTATACATACGCGGTAGAAAATAAATGAAAAAGCATGCAGTTAAATGCAATGTTCAAAGGGACCAAGGAATCGTACAGAAGTTACTGAAAGATAACATACATGCAGTTAAGCAGACAATTAGGAAATGTTATGTTTGCCTTCACTGCAAGAGGATTCAAATAGAAGTAAAGATGTCTTATTGTAATTATATTGAGCCTTGGTGAGACCATACCTGGGTTATTGTGTATCATTTTGGTGTGCTTACTTAAATAAGGATACTTTTGCTATGGAGGGATACATATGCAGATGGTGCAGCAAATATTCATCTTGCTGATTCCTAGTATGACAAGTCTGTCTTACGAGGAGCTTACTCTGCTTCCATTATCTGCTGTTTATAAGAACAATAGGGAATCTATAAAAAAATATTCACAAGTCCAACAAGGTACATAGGTACACAAAAATGCTGGAGAAACTCAGCGGGTGCAGCAGCATCTATGGAGCGAAGGAAGTAGGCAACGTTTTGGGCCGAAACCCTTCTTCAGACATAGGTACATAGGTTACAGGGTAATTTTTTTCCTTCCTAAGGGTTCTAGAACTATGTGCAACAGCCTCAAATTAAAGGACTGGCCATTTAGGAAAATGAAATAAGGAGGGATTTTTTCCATTCAGTGTGGTGAATCTTTGCAAAGGTAGTGAAAGATGTTGGTATAAATTAGATACAATTCTAATTGAAAGAGTAAAATAAAAGATCTGTTTTTTTAATGTTCTTAACATTTTGTACGTCGGGGACAGAGGAGTAAGATGACTGCTTCACCTGACGATTTTATTGTCTTTCTAATACTTGTGGTTCTAATCATCGGGATATAAATAGGCGTTATCCATTTCAATAACAGGATCCTACATTGGGATAGATATGAGAGGTTCACCACTATCCTTGTCAATGCACCTGACCTGGCATAACCAGGCAGCTTGCCATTCAAGTATTCTAAAAAGAAAGAAAAAATAACTTTAAAGGGAGGTCAACTGATTGGGGGAACATTAATAAATAAACAAACATAAATAACTTTATTTCAAAGTTGGTGAAGTAAATATTATTCAATCATTCTATAGCACTCATTAGTGATTTCAATGGCCACAATATAAAATTCTGAAGTATTGTAACCTTCAACATATTGGTCAGGTGTTATGTAAAGTGTTCCACAATTTGTTTGGACTCACTTCAAACCCATAAATGCCTAGAGATAGCTTTCATCTAGAAATCTATCCCAAAATAGCCTTAATGCTGGGTAAAAAAAAAACACCTAGCCCTTTCAATTATTGAGGAAGATTACAGTAAAATTTGAAGTATTTGTTTATTATTAAAGTGGCCAGTCAGTCAGAAATGTGGGCAAGACTGGAACCACAAGTTTCTGGAAGAGTGGAGCCTGTGATCTTTGTCACGCCCACATAACTGACTCATTGCTCTGAAGGGAAAAGCAACAAACTCGACATTGGGAACTAAAAAGGAACTGGAGCCAGACTTAGAGAGAATTAAATTGGAAAGTGTGTTAGAATTCACAAAATGTCAGCATTATGCAACCTTAAAAGGACTGCTTAATTTAAAGCTATTGAATCCCTAAAATCTCATCAAAAGTGATGTTTCTTTCATAAGTGATCAATCCTTCAACGTGTGCCTTGATGACTTTGTCTTAAGAGTTCCAGGAGCTTCTCATCAATTAACAAATACCTACTGTTCCTTTCAATATTCCTTAAAAAAAAAATCTGTTCACTTGACAGTAGGGTTGCCAACTCTTTCACTGCCAAATAAGGGACAAAAGATCAAAATAAGGGACAAATTCCTGATGGCAATTCGTTGACCGACTCGGCCGTAGCTGGGTGAATGATGAGTTGGCCCGGGTGCTGGACTGCACACAAATCCCAGCCGGTGGGCCAGCTGAGGAGTTTTGGCCCGGGCACCGGACTTAGCGCGTGACGTCGCTTGCTAAGTCAGGCACCCCATCCAACTCATGAGCCGATGGGAAAGAGGGGTGGTGGTGTTGGCGGTAAGCGAAGGTCCGAAGGTCAGATCGATGGTGCTACAGGCGAGGCGCTGCTGCTGCACTCCATGGACTGCACTACGTCAGGACGGGGGAGGCGGGGACGGACGCAGCGTTCCGACCCGACAGTCCCCTAGATCTGAGTAGTAGCAGTCAAATACGGGACAAGGGCGGTCCCGTATGGGACAAATCAATTTAGCCCAATATACGGGATCTCCCGGCTAATACAGGACAGTTGGCAACCCTTCTTGACAGTGATCTTATATATTTATTTTTATGCACATGAATTTCAGAGGTATTGCATACCATTACACAAGCTCACCGTGAAAAAGAAAGTCTGAAGGATGTTATATAATCACTTGCTGCTTTGGCATATGTCACTTCTGTTTAACTGATGAATCAGTACTCATCCATGTTTCACATCACTTGAAAGAAGCAAGGGCACAGAGTGTACTGTGAGTGGGGGAGTTCGATATCAATCACCAAGAATAGCGTGGTAGTACCAGTCCTTAAGCAGCTGGCCGAGTCTTGAAGGACACGGCCATGAGATCAGGCTGGCAACAGACACGGGGAGAACCAGCACAGACAACACACCGGACCATGCACTCTCTATCGTGGCTGTTGTGATTCAATTTGCCTGAGACAGTGTTGGCAGTGATGACCACTACAGAATTTGAGGAAGCAAAGGTCTATCTTCTTCACACTGAGCTCACCCTCCATTAAGAAGTGTTGGATTATCACAACACTGAAAAGAATATATTCAGATTACAACCTGGTGCCCAAACATTTTCTCTGAGACATTGCAAGCCAGAACTATATTCTAGCACAATCCCATGGCCTGTTTTTCCTCAGCCAGATAAACAAATCCAGTTCAATCAGGGTTATAGTGGAGCAATACAGACAAAGTGAACATTTCTTCAAGCTAAAACAAAGGCTACATGAATTCCATCAAACAAAGTAGCATGCTATGGACATAAACCAAATCATCCATTGACTTGATTAAATCTCTGTAGTTGTCAAATCCATTGAGAATTGCAGTGGACAACTAAACCGTTCTCTGGATGCTTTCAAGAGAGAGCCAGATAGGGCTCTTAAAATTAGTGGAGTCAGGGGACATGGGAAGAAGGCAGGAACGGGGTACTGATTGGGGATGATCAGCCATGATCACATTGAATGGCTGTGCTGGCTCGAAGGGCCGAATGGCCTACTCCTGCACCTATTGTCTTATTGTCTATTGTCTAACATATTAAACTTGTAAAATGCAGGTCGGAGCTGAAATCTATAGATCTATAGTATTAAAAAAAAATGTAAGCAACAAGGAATTGTAGATAAGATAATTCTTATCATTGATAAAAGTTACAATGAGGTGGTTGTGCCTAAGGTACAGGCTGGAAGTAAATAGGGCCGAATGGCTTACTCCTGCACCTATTGTCTATAAACAGCTTATGGAGACTTAAGATTTAATGGCACAGTCCAGATAACATGAATGCAAACAATGTGTAGAAAGAACTGCAGATGCTGGTTTAAATCAAAGATAGACACAAAATGCTGGAGTAAAGGACCTGTCCCACTTTCCCAAGTTATTCACGAATTCTCCCGAGTTTTCCCCTTGATTCAAACTCGCAGAATGTTCGTAACGAGTCCGTAGGAGGATGTAGGAGTCTGTAGATATATCGTAGTGGCTCGTTATGCCAGTCGTAGGTATTCGGGGCTATTTTTTTACTCGTGAACATTTTGTATCAGGCTGGAAAAAACATCCCGACTTACCCGATGCCCCGAGTACCTACTGCTGGAATAACATGCCGCTACGATATATCTACGGACTCCTGCGGCCTCCTACGGACTCGTTACGAACATTCTGCGAGTTTGAATCAAGGGAAAAACTCGGGAGAATTTGTGAATAATTCGGCAGGATTCGGGAATAATTCGGGAGAATTCGTGAAAAACTCAGGAAAGTGGGATAGGCCCTTAACTCAGCGGAACAGGTAGCATCCCTGGAGAGAACGAATGGGTGACGTTTCGGGTCGAGACCCTTTTTCAGACTCTTGCTGAACTTTCGTCGGAGGAGGAGAACTTCTTCAAAGTAAACATACCTTGAGGAGATTTTGCAGTGGAGCAGAAATAATGTGTAAGAAAGAACTGCAGGTGCTGGTTTAAATTGAAAATAGACACAAAATGCTGGAGTGCCTCAGCAGGACAGGCAGACAGACAGACAAGGAATGGGTGACCTTTCGGGTCGAGACCCTTCTTTAGACCATAAATGCAAACCACATTGCTAGTGTTCACAATCATCTTGAAACAAAAATCGCAAGTGGATGGTGCATCACAGTTTTCCTCTCATGTCCCCAGCATTGCAGGTGCTTGTTTTCAAGTGATTTTACTCATCAAAGTGCTATTATCTGACCCCAGTTGAAGTGGTTGAAGCAGGTGCAATATCAATATTTAAAATACATTTGGTCAGGTATATGGATAAGAAAGGTTTAGAGGGATGTCGGACAGGTGCAGGCAAGTGTGAGTACCTTTGTTGAGGCATCTGGGTCAATAAGGGGGAGTTGGGACTGTTTTCTGGCTCTCAACATGTCTTAAGCCCAACTTCACTAACTAGTTATCGTGAACAATCCCTATTTTAGAAAGTCATAAGTGGAGCGGTTTGTTGATGATTATTCCATTTGCAATGCCTCAAAGGATGAGGAAATCCAAGACTCAATTCAAGAAGCCCAAACGACAAGCAGCCATGATTGCTAAGTGACAAGCAACATTCATGCCACCCGACAGTCAGGCAGTAACCATCTCCAACAGAAGAGATCCCCACTACCAACCTGTGGCAGTCAATGGCATTGCCATCACTGAACACCCACCAACTTCCTGTGAACCAACATGGACCAGTCACGTTAGTTATGTGGCTCCAGCAGCAACTCCAAACGGATATTTTGCAGCACGTTACATCTGCAGGATAGCAGAAGGAGCTCAAGCTAGTTCTCAGCAAAGCAATCCCATCAGTCCCATTTCTCTGCTCTTTCCTCACAGCCCTAAAACTTACTTTTTCCCCAAATGTCTATCCTTTTCCTATTCAAAAGTACTGACTGGTTCTTTCACTACCACTCTTACAGGAAGATAATTACAAATCCCAGCTACTCTCCGAGTAGAAAAGGTTTTCTTCATGTACCTGTTGTCCAAAATGTTCAATCCTTGAATGACATTTACATGATTCACTGTATCTACCCAACTAATGCTTCTACTGCAGCAGCTTGCAAATTCCTATCCTTACAAATGAGGACCAAAGCAGCAGGTTTACGTGAACACTGCAATGTCTAAGTTTCTTTCCAAGTTACACAACAATCTGCCTTGGAAAAAATCATTATCTCATAATTCCTGGCTCAACAACCAGGAACATCATACAAACAACATTGTGGGTGTTCTTTGACCACAACGTCTATAATGGTTCAGGAAGATGGCTGCCTGTTTCCTCTTTAGGAATGGTCTAGTGTTGGTCTTGCCAGTAATACGCAGAATTAAACAAAATAAATCTGAATCTGTTGGAAGTAATTATGATTTTTTTTTGTGAAAATATCTAATTCATGATAGATGGCAATAGATTCAGAATATTTCTACATTATGTAATCACGTTAATTTTAACAAATGAGATCATGATTAATTTGTTATGAGACCACCTGATTAAAACTGAATAGAATGCAACCTTTATATCTATTTGAACACCACAATTACTATAGTTATCCATCTTTGCACTGAGCACGAGATTATACCATTGCTCAAGGTACCCTCTCTAAACTTACTGCATACATTCTGCAAAGCAATTTTCAAAAATTAAACTTAAACTTGCATTCAAATGTTTATTCTATTATATTGAAAATGTGATAATCTGCAATTAACTTTTCATGAAAAATCAAGTCAAAACTTAACTGAACATTATTGCTTAATTCCATGTGTTTTGTTCTGTGCTCTAATAACACTGGCTTGGCACATTCTGTCCCGAGATTCTACTAGACTAAACAATATCAAGGGCCAAATTTATTAAAATCCAAGGCAGCATCAACAAGAGGGTACTGTCCTAATAACAGTATGTTGCAACATTTCAAATTAACAACATTTACCATTGGAGATTAATTAACTATCAGTGAACTAGATTTTTTTATACAGTATGTTGCTTCATTGAATCATTACAAGGAAATCATTGATACAATGATTATTTCACAGTTTCATTGGGTTCAAAAATCTGTGTGAATAGGTTAATTATTGATGTTCAGTAATTGAATGATTCAGAATATTTTTAATGAAGATTCTTTCAGCATCACCCTTCTGAAATAGTGGATATTAAAAAATAGATAATAATGTTCTAATGAATGTGAAATATTAATGGAAAACAGTGAGTTAGATCTTGTGTATGTCTTTAACATATTTAAACTTATCCCAATTCTAAAGGAGGCTATTCGGGTTCATGCCTGTTCCCAACAGAGGAATCCAATTAGTCTCATTTCCACATCCATATTTCCTTGTAACCCTGCAAATGTTACTCTCTCAAACACAACACACCCTCTTAATTATTTTGTCACTTTCCTATACTAAGGAATAATGTACAGTAGCCAATTAACCCACCAGCATGTATTTTGGAATGTGGGAGGAAACTGGAGCAACCAGAGAACATGCAACTGATAGTTAGCAATAGGAATCAGTCTGTCACCCATCCATGTACTCCGGAGATGCTGCCTGACCCGCTGAGCAACTCCAGCACCTTGTGTCCTTTTATGTAAAGCAGCAGCTGCACTTTCTGGATTCAACAGGTAGCACCCATGGTCATGATCGATCTGGGATAGAACTGGGAAGTAGAGGCACTAAATGCTGCCACCACCATGCCACTTCTACATATATATAGCATGTCATAATTATACCCCACAATCATTTTACATAGTAACATAGAAAATAGGTGCAGGAGGAGGCCATTCGGCCCTTCGAGCCAGCACCGCCATTCATTGCGATCATGGCTGATCGTCCTCAATCAATAACCCGTGCCTGCCTTCTCCCCATATCCCTTGATTCCACTAGCCCCTAGAGCTCTATCTAACTCTCTCTTAAATCCATCCAGTGACTTGGCCTCCACTGCCTCTGTGGCAGGGAATTCCACAAATTCACAACTCTGGGTGAAAAAGTTTTTTCTCACCTCAGTCTTAAATGGCTTCCCCTTTATTCTAAGACTGTAGCCCCTGGTTCTGGACTCGCCCAACATTGGGAACATTTTTCCTGCATCTAGCTTGTCCAGTTCTTTTATAATTGTATATGTTTCTATAAGATCTCCCCTCATCCTTCTAAACTCCAGTGAATACATGCCTAGTCTTTTCAATCTTTCCTCATATGACAGTCCCGCCATCCCCGGAATCAATTTTGTGAACCTAAGCTGCACTGCCTCAATCACAAGGATGTCCTTCCTCAAATTAGGAGACCAAAACTGTACACAATACTCCAGATGTGGTCTCACCAGAGCCCTATACAACTGCAGAAGAACCTCTTTACTCCTATACTGGAATCCTCTTGTTATGAAGGCCAACATTCCATTAGCTTTCTTCACTACCTGCTGTACCTGCACGCCAACTTTCAGTGACCGGTGTACAAGGACACCCAGGTCTCGCTGCACATACCCCTTACCTAACCTAACCCCATTGAGATAATAATCGCCCCCTTGTTTTTGCCATCAAAGTGGATAACCTCACATTTATCTATATTATACTGCATCTGCCACACATCTGCCCACTCACTCAACTTGTCCAGGTCACCCTGCAACCTCTTAACATCCTCTTCACAGATCACACTGCCACCCAGCTTTGTGTCATCAGCAAACTTGCTGGTATTGCTCCTAATTCCGTCTTCCAAATCATTAATATATATGGTAAACAGTTGCGACCTAAACACTGAGCTTTGCGGCACTCCACTCACCACCGCCTGCCATTCTGAAAAGGACACCCTACCCCCAATACCATGTGCTCTAATTGTAGTCACCAGTCTCCCGTGCGGGACCTCATCAAAGGCTTTCTGAAAGTCTAGATACACAACATCCACTGGCTCCCCTTCATCCATTTTACTTGTCACATCTTCAAATAAATTCCAGAAAATTAGTCATTTTCTCTGCATTCTGAAGCCAAGAAACGAGCTTAGTCGTGCACAAGGCTTTTGCTGAAGAAAACATTACTGTCTCAGCATTTGCAACAGAAATAAAGACAAGAAAACCTACAAGCTCTCAGCAGTTCGGGGAATATCAGTGGATACTTCCTCAGATAACCATATAACCAGATCTGGGAAAAAGAGAAAACAAGTTGGGTTTAAGTTGCGGATAGGGTGGGGAAGCCATTGAGATAGAAGTTGATCGTTGAGGCAAAAGTCCGTAGGTTTGTGATAAATGTTTGTCGCTAGTCTGTACCCTAGCATGGGAGGCAGAGATCCTGAAAGGGAAAAGTCAGAGATGGCCCGATGTGAATGTGAGAGCAGGTTGGAAGTTAGTAGCAAAAGTAATGACATGTTTTTAATTTTGTAGGATAGAAGCTCGAACCATCCATACAATTACAGATGTATTAAATCAAAAACGGAACTGAGGGGCAGAGATTCAGGAGGACTGAAAGAAAGACAGGCATGTCATGGACCTATGCAAGTCGAGAGAGCTATGGAAGGCTTTAGGATCATTAGATCAGAAAGGATTTTTACTAAGCTCTTGGGTATTACAAAGTAGACTTTTTTTCAATTTAATTTTTATGGAGAAAAATAAAACTACCAATATCCCAGTGTACATTCCAAGATTTACTCAGAGCAAGGGGTATACGGAAAAGAGTATAGTGGTATTTATGCAAGATTGATGCAGATTTACTTATGTTATTGGAACCCAGGAAGTTTATTTTTAAATAAAGAAACAAAATTGAGAATGTTGATAAGAATACCATGAACATCTAAAAAAAATCTGCATGCTTTTTCTAGATTTATTTTAATGAAATCAAAGTAATGTTTATGTTCAGCTTCATTGTTACCAAATATTCAGCTTTGTAGTCAAAATAAATAGGCTAGGTTTCTCAAATACAAAAGAAATACAACTAGTAATTTTTTTATTCAAATGGATATCTCCTTTTACACAAGAAAAGCTCGTTCTGAAAAAGTGTTAACTTTGGTTTGACTGTTACATTTTTGCTTGATTTTTATTCAAATCCTGAAAAATTTGTTTCTCAAATATAAACATATTTTTGCCAAACTGCTGAGGTATAAGGTACCAGGTACACGAAGGCAAGGAATGAAAAACAAATATTAGATGGCCTTGTAATGAACAAATTATGACTTGTTTTGTTTGGTGTAAAACTGCTGCCACGCAATCCTCCAGATAAGAGGATGTTCAAAAACATGACTTTACTGTCAGTACAACATTCATCTAATAAGAATTTACACAACAGCTCCCAATCTCAGAACAGGTTCTAACTAGGCAGAACCATGTTTATGTTGTGTGGCTCCTGCCTGGCTGGAACTTTAACTGTCCTGTTAAAGACAGGGCTCTGAATGTGTCTGGATACTTGTTAGTAAAGGCAATTTCCAAAAATTACAAAATTAAATTGTTTGACAGCAGGAAAAGAGGATTTACGCTTCCTAAACATTTAAACTAAGGTCAGATAGATTAACTAATTGCTCAACTCTTGAGCAATTACACTTCAGATTTGAACCTAAACTGGACTACTAATAGCATGTGATCTGCTTATGAACATAAATAAGGAGTAGGAGCAGACCACTCTGCCCGTCAATCCTGCTTTGCAAGTATGGTGATGTTGATTCAAACATCATCTCTGCAAACCTGCCTGTCCCCAGTAATGTCCCCATTTTACCCCCTTGTTTATCAAGCACCCATCATAACAATATCCAGTGACTCTGCTTCTGGGAGTTCTGACTCTGCTTGGGACAAAAGTTCCAAAGACTTGTGAGATTAAAACATTTCACATCATCTCTCAGCTAAACCCACAACAGCTTATTCTTAATCGATGACACTAGTTCGAGCTTCTTCCACAAAGGAGAATACCGTCCTCACATCTACCCTTGACAAGACCCTTTACTATTTTTTACATTTAAATAAAGTCTCCTTTCATTCTCCTAAGCTCTAGTGGATACAAGTTGAGACTGCCCAATCTTTCCTCATACGACAATTTAGCTATTCCGGGTATTAGTAAACCTTCTCTGAACTGCATCCAGTACATTAATGTTCTTCCTTAAACTAGGAGCCCAATACACTGTACAATAGTCCTGACGTGGGCCCATCAATGCCTTGTATAAGCAAAACCTTTCTATTTTTGTATTTAAATTTGCCTTGCAAATAAACAATAATGTTCTACACAAACATACCTCCATAGTGTTATTTTGTGAATCAAGCACTGGGATTCCTGAATCTCCACAATCTTTCACCATTTAGATAATAAACTCTTTTTGCCCCCGCAGAAAAAATGAACAATTGGACATTTTTATGTATTACACTCCACGCTGGATCTCAACCAATTTATATCCCTTTGCAGCCTCTTCACAAATTAGTTTCCTATCTGTCAGTAAACTCAGCAAATATAACTTTGGCGTCTCATCCAAGTCATATATATAAATTGAAATAAGATGAGGCTCCAGCAATGAACTGTATGACACCTCACTTGTTACAGCTTGCCAACACAACAACCATTAAATTAGACTTACTCTGTTCCACGTTTGCCACCTAATTGTTCATCCACACCAGGACATTAGCCATGAACTCTTATTTTCCATAATAAACTTAGGTATGGCAACTTATCATGAGCCATCTGGAAATCTATGTACAGTACATCCATCAGTAACCTTATCCACAGCATATGTCGCTTCTTCAGAAAAGTCTAATAAATCGGTCAAACATGTTTCCCCTTTCACAGGCTCACGTCAGCTTGACTAATTACCTTAAATTTTTCAATATGCACTATTTTAACATCTTTAATAACGGCGTCTAACAATTTTCCATGACAGATGGTAATCTGCCAATTTTTTTGTTTTCTGCCTCTCCTGTCCTGTCCTGCCCCCCCCCCCCCCATCTTTTTTTTTTAAATAAAGGAAGCACATTCACTATTTACCAATTTAATAGAATCTTTGGAAATGTAAAACCAGCACATTGGATTTTACTGGCCAGTTTGTTTTCGACCCCGAGCTCTCAGAGCAACCCCATCACTTCCATTCCATCACTTATTTCCTCAGTAGCATATTCTCCTCCACATACCAATAAATTCACCCAAATACTACTACCACCTTCCTACATCAGGGGCAATTTACAGCAACCAATCATAGTGAATGTCTTTGGGATGCGAGAAGAAACTGATGCACCTGGGGGAAACCCATGTTCCCATAGAAAACATGCAATCTCCACACAAATATTACCGGAGGTCAGCATTGAATTAGCTGCCAATGTGAGCCAACGTGCAGCACCAACTATTTACCAGGTACCATTTCCAGGTTGAAATTTTCCTGTTCCTCTCTCCTTTCCAATTCCCAATTTACAGCTCTTCACATTCACATAATCAGAGAGTTGTCCAAAACCCAAACAGATCCTTAGCCCACCATATTAATGCCTCCCATTGTACATATCCTATCCCATTTACCTGCAATAGCTCTGATGCCTTTATGAATGACTCAGAACTAGATGTTATATCCTCCTCAATTAGTTTGGCCTCTTAACTTAGGGTGAATTGCCAAATCAATGTCAATGCAATTGTGAATTCCTATTACATTGACAATAAACCAGCAGTGGAAAAGTCTGAAGACTTGCTATTACAAATAAATTAAAAAGGCTAACAATTCCCAAGGATCTACAACTGACCCACATCCACCACAAATAATGCTTTGGCTGTTGCTACTGGTGACTCTAATTAATTAGGCAAGCAACATTCCATGATACAGATCAGTTTTAATCGACTGCCTTCTCTGACTTCAGGAAAAAAAATTGCAGAAGGGAATTGCAGATATTTTTTTAAAGTTGCTTTTCAGAGTTAAATAAAATGTAAAACCTTACTTGTTGGTCCATTTAAAACAAAGTTATCCATATTTTGATATGTGGGCATTGTTGGCACACCATCATTTACTGCCCATTTCTAACAATGTTTGAGAAAGTTATGTTGAGCCATCTTTTATGACTTACAGTCCTTCTGTCAAAGGTGCTGTTAGTGGGAGTTCCACAATTTAGACACAATGCCAATTAAGGGCGAGTAATATACTTCCATTTCAGAATGATAAGTGACTTGGAGGGAACATATCTTGGTGGCTTTCCTGTGCATCTTTATAACAGAGGCAGGGAGTTTGGGAGATCTCAGAGGTGCTCAGACAAGTCACTGCTGCTCATATTGTAGAAGGTACACACTGTAGCCATTGGTGGTGAAGAACATTGCGGTGGTTGGTGGGGCAGTTTAGGTGGTTTTTTTTTAATATATTTTATTTTATTAGAAGTAAGCACAGTCATATGGCACCAAAGTGCCTAATATATATTTTCATAATACATTTTATGTACAACTTCTTTTTTTTTTTTGTTACATTGAAAAAAGATGAGAATAAGAAAAAGAGGTTAGATAGTAAAGGATAGAAAAATGTGAAATATATAGTGTGTGAAGAAAGAAAACGAGTAAATGAAGAAAGTTGAGAGAGAAAATAGTGAAAAGAAAAGGAGATCATTATTTATAGTCTTGACCAACCCTCGTCCAGTCCTGAAACAGTTATTTTTTACAATTGTGTTACACCATATGATTCCAAAAAAACGACGAATGGAGACCAACTCGTTATGAATTGGTCTGATTTATCCATTAGGAGGAATCGCATTTCCTCAAGATGAGCGGTGTCCAACATACTTGCAATCCACATTTTAAGCGTTGGTATTGATGTACCCTTCCAAAATTTAAGTATTAATTTTTTTGCTATTATTAAACCATAATTAAGGAATAGATTTTGAGATGTGTTCAATTTATTCCCATCTTCCATTACACCAAATATAATCATTTCAGTATTAGGTTCCATTCTTGTCTTGAATAATTTTGTAAGTATTTCAAAAATATCATTCCAAAATCTATAAAGTTTTATGCAGGAAACTAAGGAGTGTGTTATAGTTGCCTTTTGGGCTAGACATTTATCACAAGTGGCGGATATATTTGGATAAAATTTGTTCAATCTTGTTTTTGAATAATATAATCTATGTACAATTTTAAATTGTATTAGATTATGTCTTACATTAATTGAACATTTGTGAATATATATCAGGTATTTTTCCCATTTAACCTTCGTAATTTTTATCATTAATTCCCGTTCCCACTCTTCTCTAAGTACCTCTGTCGATGGTAGGTCTATATTTAGAATACTATTATATAAATAGGATATTAATTTTTGTGAGTCAGCTTCAATATTCATTGCTTCTTCCAATAAGTCAGGAGTTACTTTTTGATATCCTTGTATATATTTTTTCACAAAGTCGCAAATCTGAAGATATTTAAAAATATTGATTGTTTTTCAATTTAAATTTTAATTGTAGTTGTTGGAATGATAGTAGGTTTCCTGTTTCGTACATATCCCTGATCCTTCTAATTCCGAGACTTTCCCATTGGTTATATGTCTTATCAATAAGAGATGGTTTAAATAAAGGGTTATTCGCAATTGGCATTAACAGTGATAGATTTCTTAATTTTAAAGATAATTTTATTTGTTTCCAAATTCTTATTGTACCATATATAATTGGGTTCTTCTTATATATTGTGTTATTCAGTTTTTGGGGGGAAAAGAGGATCGTTCCTATATTACAAGGATGACAATCCTCCTTCTCCATTTTTATCCATTCTGTCTGTTGTGTAGAACTATCCAACCAATAAATCATATTCTTAATATGCACTGCCCAGTAATAATACATAAAATTCGGAAGTGAAAGTCCCCCGACCTCTTTTGGTTTACATAAGTGTTTTTTTTGTGATTCTATGTGATTTATAGTCCCAAATATAATTTGTAATGTTAGAGTCTAATTTAAAAAAATAAATAATCTGGTATATATACCGGTATAGACTGAAATAGGTATAGTAATTGTGGTAGGAAGATCATTTTTATTGCATTTATTCTACCTAATAATGATAAGGGAAGTGTTTTCCAAAATTTAATCTGTGTATTAAGTTTATTTAATAAAGGTATAAAATTAGCATTGAATAATGCTTTATATTTTCTAGTAATCTGAATACCCAAATATTTAAATTTTTCTGTTGCGATTTTAAAGGGGAACTTCAGTAAGTGTGTAGGTTCTTGAGGTTTTAATGTCATGATTTCGCTTTTGTTCCAGTTTATTCTATATCCAGAAAAAGACCCAAATTCCTCTATTAAGTTTAATAAATTTGGTATGCTCGTTTGTGACTTTGTAATATATAAAAGTATATCGTCTGCATATAATGAGATTTTATTCTTTGAGTCCCTGGTATTATAGCCCTGAATATTCGGATGAATTCTTATACTTTCAGCCAGAGGTTCTATCATAAGGGCAAATAGCAGGGGTGATAGTGCACATCCCTGCCTATTACCCCTTGATAGTTGAAATTTTTGAGATAACATGTTATTAGTTAAAATTCTTGCCATCGGTTTATCATATAATAATTTTACCCATGTTATAAAATTCTCTCCCATGTTAAATTTTTGTAGTACTTTATATAAATATTGCCACTCTACCTGATCAAATGCTTTCTCTGCATCCAAAGAAATAATTGATATATCTTCTTCCTCTACTTTATGCGAGTACATTATATTAAACAGACGTCTCAGATTATTAAATGAGTATCTTTTAGGTATAAACCCCGTTTGATCAGGGTTTATCAGTTTACTAATATATTTGCTTAATCTACTTGCTAAAATCTTTGCTAAAATTTTCTGATCTGTATTTAAAAGTGATATAGCTCTGTACGAGCCCGGATCTTCTAAATCTTTATCTTTTTTTGGAATAAGCGTAATAGTTGATTCTGTTAGTGTTTCAGGTAGTTTGTTTTCTTTAAAAGCATGGGAGTATAAATTAAATAAATAAGGGGCCGTTATCTCCTGAAATTTTTTATAAAATTCATTATTAAAACCATCTGGTCCCGGTGGTTGATGAGGTGTCAATGAAAAGGACTGCTCTGCTAGATGGTGATAAGATTCTGCAGTGTTGTTGGAGCTGCAAGCATCCAGGCAATCGGAGAGTGTTCTATGGTGCTCCTAGCGTGTACATTGTAGATCCTGGGAAGTTTTGAGGTGAAAGGGCTTACAGTGCATTCAGAAAGTATTCAGACCCCTTCACCTTTTCCACATTTTGTTACGTTACAGCCTTATTCTAAAATGGATTCAATTCTTTTTTTTTTAAATCATCAATCTCCACACCATAATAAAAAAGCAAAAACAAGTGTTTAGAAATTTTTGCAAAGTAATTAAAAATAAATATCTGATATATCACATTTACATAAGTATTCAGACACTTTACTCAGTAGTTTGTTGAGGCACCTTTGGCAGCGATTACAGCCTCAAGTCTTCTTGGGTATGACGCTACAAGCTTGGCACACCTGTATTTGGGTCATTTCTCCCATTCTTCTCTGCAGATCCTCTCAAGCTCGGTTAGGTTGGACGGGGAGAGTCGATGCACAGCTATTCTCAGGTCCCTCCAGAAATGTTCGATCGAGTTCGTCCGGTCTCTGGCTGGGCCACTCAAGGACATTCACAGATTTATCACGAAGCCACTCATGCGTTGTCTTGGCTGTGTACTTCGGGTCGTTGTCCTATTGGAAGGTGAACCTCTGCCCCAGTCTGAGGTCAAGAACGCTCTGGAGCAGGTTTTCATCAAGGATCTATCTGTACTTTGTTCCGTTCATCTTCCCCTCGATCCTAATTTCCCAGTTCCTGCCGCTGAAAAACATCCCCACAACATGATGCTGCCACCACCATGCTTCACCTTGATGAGCGGTGCATGGTTTCCTCCAGATGTGACGCTTGGCATTCAGGCCAAAGAGTTCAATCTTGGTTTCATCAGACCAGAAAATCTTGTTTCTCATGGTCTGAGAGTCCTTTAGGTGCCTTTTGGCAAACTCCAAGTGGGCTGTCATGTGCCTTTTCTTCCTCCCTTCTCCACAGAGGAACTCTGGAGCTCTGTCAGAGTGACCATCGGGATCTTGGTCATGGACAGAGGCCACTGTGCTCTTCGGGACCTGCAAAGCTGCCAAAATTGTTTTATACCCTTCCCCAGATCTGTGTCTCAAAACATCCTGTCTCGGAGGTCTACGGACAATTCCTTCGTCTTCATGGCTTGGTTTCTGCTCTGACATGTACTGTCAACTGCGGGACCTTATATAGACAGATGTGTGCCTTTCGAAATCATGTCCAATCAATGTAAGTTACCACTGGTGGACTCCAATCAAGTTGTAGAAACATCTCAAGGATAATCAATGGAAACAGGATGAACCTAAGCTCAATTTTGAGTGTCATAGCAAAGGGTCTGAATACTTATGTAAATGTGATATTTCAGTTATTTATTTTTAATTACTTTGCAAAAATTTCTAAACACTTGTTTTCGCTTCATCATTCTGGGGTTTTGTGTGTAGATTGATGATTAAAACAATGAATTCAATCTATTTTAAAATAAGGATGTAGCATTAAAAAAAAAATTGGAAAAAGTGAAGGGGTCAGAATACTTTCTGAATGCACTGTAAGTCATTCAATGAGCTGCACTTAAAGCTAGAGTGTTTTATGTGGCTTTTCTAGGAGAATTTCTGATCAATGGTCACTCCCTGGATGCTGATGATAGGAGATTCATAGGAACATAGAAAATAGGTGCAGGAGTAGGCCATTCAGCCCTTCGAGCCAGCACCGCCATTCAATATGATCATGGATGATCATCCAAAATTAGTACCCCGTTCCTGGTTTTTCCCCATATCCCTTGATTCCGTTAGCCCCAAGAGCTAAATCTAACTGTCTTACAGACTACAGCCAATCCTCAGCCGTTTAATCTGTTACAATCTGGTTCTTCAGCAATGGTAATGCAGCTGAATGTCAACATAATTAAAAGGCAAAAAAGTGCTGATCCTGGAAATGCAGAATGAAACAAAAAATGTTGGAAATCACATCTGTGGTAAGAGAAACAGAAGTAACATTTCAGATCTGATCATCGACTTAAACTGTCAACTCTGTTTCTCTCTCAACAGATATTACCTGAGTATTTTCTGTTTATGTAATAGCACTTAAACCACATACAATGCTCATAAAAAAATGTGGTCTCCTGTGCATTAGAGAAACCAAACTAGCTGCCTGTCACTTTAATTCTTTATCAGACTCCGACCTCTGTTCTTGGCCTCTTTTAACGTTCGAATGAAGTCTAATTTAAACACAAGAACAGCATTGTTTCTTCCATTCAGACATTTTACAGCCTTCAGGACTCAACAGCGAATTCAACAACACAATTAACCAGCCTTGACAATGTGGTGTCAAAATTGCCACCACCAGAAACATTAACTCAGCATTTCCAGTATTTTTTTTAAATTTAAGTGTTCTAGCAACTGCAGTGTTCTGTATCTCACTTTATTTTCCCCCTGCCTCATTTGATTTCATTTATCTTCTACTTACATCTTCTCCAGAATGCCACTAACAAGTATTCACCAACATCTCTTAGACAGCATCATCACCTCTTCTGCTGCTGCCCAGTCCATCCTAGCCTCCAACTTATCACGCCCTCTCCTTCTGCAGATCAAACTCGTTTTGATTTCTAATTTTACCTTGTTCTAATGAAAGGTTATCAGCTGCAAGGTTATCTTGCAAAGTAATCTCTGACTCTCTCTTCATAAATTCTGCCTGACTTGCTCACAATTTCTTGAATTTTCTGCTTTTATTTCAAAATGTTACAGATAAGTGATTAGACTCCCTTGATTGAGATGGTCATTGCCTGCACTTTTGTGGCATGCAGAAAATGATGGACATTGTCTAGTCCATCATGGGTATTGCCCCCCCCCCCCCCTCCCCCCCCCCCCATCCCCACCCCACCCCCACCCCCACCCATCGAAGGAATTTACAGGAAGCGCTGCCTCTACAAGGCAGCAAATAAATATTATCAAACACCCACACAACCCACACAACCCAGCTCGTCTTGCTGCTACCATCAGGAAGATGTACAGGAACCAAAGAACCATGACTTCCAGGTTGAAGAACAGCTGCTTCCCATCAACCTTCAGACGCTTGAACTATGCTGCACAACCCTAACCACAACCCAACCACAGCACCAAATTACTATGGACTTTGTATAAGGTTGCACTGCATACTTAGCTCGCACTGTTACAATCTGCTTCTTTAATATGTCTGATAAATATAAAATAAGCAAGAATACAATACATTTTTGATATGTTGTTGCAATGTTGTGCCTGTAAAGTTGCACCATGTAAGAATTTCATTGTTCTGGTCCCAGTGCAAATGGCAATTAAACACTCTTGACTCTTGATAAATATTACTCGCCACTTATCTGACAATGTCTGACCAATGGCAAGACCTTAGTGGCACAGGCAACATCTCTGGAGAAGGAATTGGTGACGTTTCGGGTTGTAACTGATCAGTCTAAAGAAGGTTCTCGACCCGAAACATCACCCATCCCTTCTCTCCAGAGATGCTGCATGTCCCGCTGAGTTACTCCAGCATTTTGTGTCCATCGTTGGTTTAAACCAGCATCTGCAGATCCTTCCTAAACAATGGCTAGACCTTACTGTATACCAGCATGACTGTGGACTGAATAATTTACTGAGCAACAGCGATGGAAATTAACATAGTACAATGATCAATACCCATGTACACTTTTGACTGGTAAATGAAGGAGTTGATGATTGTTGCAGCCACCAAAGTTCCTTAAGGAACTTCTGCAGCGATATCCCACAGAGGGAGGCTGGGATGATTGACCTCCAACAATCAAAATCATCTTCTGTTGTGGGAGGTCTGACGGCTTACTCCTTGTCATCCCGGCTTTAGTTTTCCCATTATTCCTGAAGCTGGAGTACTAACCTCTACAGCTCAGTGCATGTTTGAAAAAGGCTGAGATGAAGTCTGGAGCCAAGTGGTCCTGGGGAAATTCAAGACACATCTGAGAGCATTGAATAGTATTACTGTGTAGATTATTGTTGAGTAAGTGTGCTTGATACCATTGTTAATGACACCGTCTATCACTTTGCTAATGATTGAGAATAGATTCACTGAGGGATAATTAGATGGATTAGATTTGCCCAGCTTTTGCAAAAAGGAACTGCCTACACAATTTTCCTCATTCAGTACTGCAGCCTAGACATTATCTGGCTTCTAAACCTTGTTGTATTCAAAGCTAACAGATGTTTTCTTGATATCGCATGGAGGAAATCCAATTGGCTGAAGTCTATTTTTGTCACGGTGAGGATCTCAAAAGGAAGCCAAGATGGATCATGTGCTCAGCACTTCCACTTGATTGTTTTCTGAATACTTCAACTTTTTCAAATGGTTCAATGGCATTTTCTTATCATATGTACCTAGATATGGTGAAATTCCCTTTTAGCATTGTTCAGTAAAATCTTACTGTGAGTGTAGGAATGGTAGATTACACTGAGAGTACACAAGATTTGCCACGTTTCCAGGCCATTTTGTATGATTAGGTCCTGAGATGTTAAAAATGTAGAATCTGTTTAGATGTTTTATCCCAAAGTACTGTTGATAAAACTGTTTTCTCCTCTCACTTTCTGCCCCCTGCATCCATTTTCTTTCTCTCTCTCTCTGTCCTTGGGGAAGCAAGGGAAGAAACTGCAGAGGACTTGCAGAGATATTTGCATCATCTGTAGCCAAAGATGAAGTCCTGGAAGACTGGAGGGCGTCTAATGTTGTACTGCTATTTAAGAAGAGCAGCAAGGACATGCCAGAGAACTACGGGATGGTGAGCCTAACATGGTTAGTGGGCAAGTCACTCAATGGGATTTTGAAAGACAGGATCTACGAGCATTTGGATAAACTGGAATTGACATGGCTTTGTGTGTGAGAAATAGCATCCCACAAACTGCTTGTTTTTGAAAAGGCAACCAAGAGGATTGATGAGGGCAGGTAGGTAGATGATGTCCATGTGTACAGTAGCAAGGTCCCATATGGTAGACTACTCTGAGAAGACTAGATTGCATGAGATCCAGGAATAGATTGCTAATTGGATACAAAATTAGTTTGATGGTAGGAATTTTCAGCACTGAGATGTGGGGTCCTACCATCATTGAAGGTGAATTGTTCTTGCAGTCTATTTTGTTAGTTGCTCAACTAGATTCATAACTAAATGTAACAGGGCTGCAGAGCTATTATCTGATTCATCATTTACAAGATCTCTCCACTCCGTCCATTGCATGCCAGGCTTGCTCTTTAGCTCTTCATGGCTCTCACATTCAGGATTAAGAGAGCCATGTCGAGTTTAGTGCCGACATCCATTAGACTCATGAATAGTTGATCTATTTATTTATTCATTTATATATACACATTTTTAACATTCTTTTAATGTTTTTATTGCCTATTCTTCATGTATTGTGCTTTGCAAGTTTTACCTACTGACCACTGTTGGACTGCTGGTATGTGATGTGTGTGGTATATTGTGTTGTGTTGCTGGGTATGTGAACTGTACACACACTGATGTTCTGCACAAATGAAGTTCCTAACGGATAAATAAAGTTCATTTAAATTGAAATTGCACACAAGTGATTCTATTATGCAGCTTCACCTCAATTCTAGGTATGGATGGTTCGGTTCACAGCATGCCCCTCTCTCCTACTGGGCTGTTCTCTTGGTTTGGTTGTAATGGGAAAGCGTTGGATGAGCATGGACATGAGATTACAGATTGTGGTATACACTTCAATATCATATGATGTTGTATTGTGCCACAGGGATAGCTAATGTTAAGCTGTCAGTTCTGCTCTGAATCTGTCATAACAACACTGTGTAAAGTACCACACACTACAATTACATTTGTTCTCAGTGTGACCAGTCTTTGGCTCCACAAGGACTGTGTGGCAGTTTTATTTACAAATGATCCCAGTGACCGAAGCATCTGCTTCAGATGATTCAGGAGGATATAATGAAACACGTTTATCCCTCACCCACTATCTGCTACAGACAAAGGCCTTCAGTGTCCTTCAGCATTCGACTACCTTGGTCAGTGGTGGCAATACCAAGCAATGTCTTGCCATAGAGGGAGTATAGAGAAGGTTCACCAGACTGATTCCTGGGATGTCAGGACTTTCATATGAAGAAAGACTGGGTAGACTCAGCTTGTACACGCTAGAATTTAGAAAATTGAGGGGGGATCTTATAGAAACTTACAAAATTCTTAACGGGTTGGACAGGCTAGATGCAGGAAGATTGTTCCCTATGTTGGGGAAGTCCAGAACAAGGGGTCACAGTTCAAGGATAAGGGGGAAATCGTTTAGGACCGAGATGAGAAAAACATGTTTTACACAGAGAGTGGTGAATCTCTGGAATTCTCTGCCACAGAATGTAGTTGAGGCCAGTTCATTGGCTATATTTAAGAGGGAGTTAGATGTGGCCCTTGTGGCTAAAGGGATCAAGGGGTAGGGAGAGAAAGCAGGTACAGGATACTGAGTTGGATGATTAGCCATGATCATATTGAATGGCGGTGCAGGCTCGAAGGGCCGAATGGCCTACTCCTGCACCTATTGTCTACGTTTCTATGTCTGGTGATGGACATTGAAGTCCCCACCCAATCAGAGCCCTTGCTGCTTCCAGTGGTTCATCCAACATGAAGGAGCAGAGTTTTATCAGTTCAGAGAAGGTTGCAAGTGGTATCAGATTTCTTTCCCTCAGGTTGACCTCCTGCAGTGTGATTTTGTATGTTGGAGATTCTGGGGACTTTTCCCTCCTGCCTCAGTAACACTGTGAGGTCATCTCTGATGGGTCCATCCTGCTTATGAAAGAAGACATGCCCAGGGATTGTGTTGAAGGAGTGGGGCAGATTGCCTGCAAAGACAAATACATCTGGCTGTAACGATGAGCTGGTGCAACAGTTCTCCCTATTTTGGCAGCAGCCTCCAGATGTTTGTGAAGAAGACTTTGCAAGGATGACTGGATTAGGAATGACGTTGCCATGTCCAAATTCGGTGCCTGTGTTGATGCCGATGTTGATGTGCAGTTTTGTTAAAGCTGTGAGTGACTATGTTATAATTAAGTGGCTAGGCTACCTAAGAGACAACCAAAGAGTCTGGAGCTACATATATGTCAGATGAGGTGAAATGGCAGATGTCCTTTTCTGAAGAATTGTAGTGAATAAAGTGAGTAATGGTTAAGGCAATTCAGTTGTTTTGTGGTTAGCACAACGATGACTAATGTCCTGCTTTTATTCCAGATTATTGATTTGAAGTTGATTTCTAAAGCTGCCAATTCACGTTGAACTGAGGTTTCCGGACCACTAACAGATAACACATCTGCTACACCACCACCATACCCGTGAACCTATATATTCAGAAATATGTAAGGATTTGGAAAGAGGGATGCAGTACAGGCTAACCAGATGCAAGGAATTTGAGAAGAAACTGATGAGAAGACAGTGGTAAGATGAGTAAATAAAAAAAGTATTCACATAATTTTATCACAAACAAAAACTCTCAAAGTGCTTCACACATTACTTATTTTGGGTGTATGAGATGTAATTACGTGGTTATGTCGCCATACATAACACCCATCCCACCAATGGCAATGGGATTAATGACTTAACTGGATTGTTTTGGTATATTTTCTATTTATTCTAAAAGAATACTTGGAAATACAAGAAACACGAACAATGCTAAGCTTTACTGCGGGATCATGGGCACTCCTAAGTGGATGGAATTTTGATGTAAACTTTAGGTTAAAGGACAACAGCCACAATAGTGCTCTTCGATACTAGACTGGACTGTCAGCCCACTTATATGTTCAAGACTTACACAGAGTTCAAATTCAGAATTTATGATCTAGAAATGACCTACATCTTAACTTGTATTGCGATTGCTGAGATGTCTGTGCCCCAAGTTCCTGAAGCAGAGATCCTATGAATTGATGGCAATACCTGTACTCAACTCAGTGACTGAGGTTTCTACACTTTAGGCGCAGTGACTGAGTTTCCTGATCATTGGGCTCAGTCACTGAGGTACCTATACTCATCCTATGGCAGATCCATGCCTTCAACAAACGATTCCTGGCTCAACTGGACTCCACCAAGGACCTTAAACTCGCCCACCTCCTCCAGGTCGCTCCTACCACCGACACTCCGTGACTCGACCGCCTGCAGGCCACGGGGCCCAACACTGACCCGCGACGCCATCTTGGTCACGGGGAGCAGCACCAGCACTCGCCGCCTCCCAGACCGACCTCAGGCCCGGACCACCGAGGATGCCGCCTTTGCCGACCTCCACGCCGATGCTGCCGCTGGTAACTCTGACTATCGCCCCCTCATCTATTACGCCGACCCTCGCTATCTCCCTGATTCCTCCGACTATCGCCACCATAACGTAACCGCCGAACCTCGCCGCCTCACCAGGGCCTACTCACCTCGCCGCCTCAGCAGACCTGTTGAACCTCACCGGAGGCTCTCACCGGGGTCTCTTCTATACCCCGTAACTCTGCTCTCACTCCCCATCCCCCCACTCATAATAATGGCAGCGTCCCCCTTGTCCTCACCTTTCACCCTATCAGCCGTCACATACAACAAATAATCCTCCGACATTTTCGCCACCTCCAATGTGATCCTACCACTTGCCACATCTTCCCATCTCCTCCGCTGTCTGCTTTTCGCTGAGACCGCTCCCTCCATAACTCCCTGGTCAATTCGTCCCTTCCCACCCGAACCACCCCCTCTCCGGGCACTTTCCCTTGCAACAGCAGGAAATGCTACACTTGTCACTTTACCTCCCCAATTGACTCCATTCAAGGACCCAAGCAGCACCTCCTCTAACCTCATCTATTGCATCCGCTGCTCTAGATGTCAGCTACATCGGTGAGACCAAGCGTAGGCTTGGCGGCCCCTTCGCCCAACGCCACCGCCAAGCACTAACCGACCTGATCTCCCGGTGGCTCAGCACTTCAACTCCCCCTCCCATTCCAAATCCGACCTTTCTGTCCTGGGCCTCCTCCATGGCCAGAGTGAGACCACTGTAAATTGGAGGAGCAGCACCTCATATTTCGCTTGGGCAATTTGCACCCCAGCAGTATGAACATTGACCTTTAATTTCAGGTAGTCCCTACTTTCTCCTCCCCTTCCCAGCTCTCCCTCAGCCCACTGTCTCCACCTCTTCCTTTCTCCTCCCCCCCACCTTACATCAGTCTGAAGAAAGGTCACGACCCGAAACATTGCCTATTTCCTTTGCTCCATAGATGCTGCCTCACCCGGTGAGTTTCTCCAGCATTTTTGTCTACATACTTAAGAATCAGTGACTGAGGTGCTTATACTCTAGATTTGGTTACTGAGGTACTTATACTTTAGGCTTGTCACTGCAAATATGAGATCTACACTTCAGGAACTTGCTACAAACACTCCCATCTACAAAGATAAAAGCTGCTGAAGCATAATTGATATATTAATTAAAATGATAAAAGGAATTTATCTTAATATGTTAATATTGTAGCTACAGCTATTAGCTAGATATTTCAATTTAAAACTTGAAAATTTTATAAAGCGCTTTTGTATTGAAATAATAGCTAGTCCATACGATATACTTACAGAATTTGCAGTTTTAAATTACAATTTAAAATCTATATTGCCAAACTAAAGGCAAGAGGATAGGTGGACATTGGCATAGGCTTTATCGGTGTACTAAGCTAAATTGCGAGAAATCGCCATGTTTTCAGAGGAGGAAATTGTGTGGATTGGACATATGTTACTTCTTTATCAAATTGATATTTTTTGTGTTTGCCTGCATTTTTCCTTGAGATACATCATATTACATCATCTATGTTATGGATATTTTCCTGCATGGTTTATTTTACTTAAACATTGAAATTCCACCTTTTGCCTTAATGATCAGTTAGTAGATTCTGTATTATCGAAAGGGTACTAGTACATTTTGTACATAAATAAAACGCTAAGTTATAAAACAAAAGTGCTAAACTCTTCTTTCGGTGGCAGATGTTTCTCTAGCATAATGACTAGTCTGGAAAGGATTCTAAGCTTTATATAATGAGCATGGGTGTGAATCCAAAACTATTCAAGTCTTTTGAAATCATTTAATCTGCACAAAAACCTTGACTTTATCTGTCACTCCTTAGAAAGAGAAGCATACCACTGTCAAGAATGTTGCTACTGTAACATCAAGTGATATAATTCTGCAGAACATGTCATTCTATTGCAATGAAAAACAATGTATCTAACATTAACTCATTGAACAATGGTAGGCTTCTGCATCAACCAGTTTTAAAATAGTATCATTTTATTAAAAAATTAGTTAAATGATGATAATCGAATTTAAAGATTTGATCGGACGCAAGTTAAAAATCCAACCATATCAATGTTAGTCGAGCCCCAAGATTGCAGAACCCTGTTTGGATCGCTTTCTAATATTCACCATTGATTATTTTTTAAATGTACATTGTATAGAAAATTTCAAGTAAGATAAAACATTTCCAGGTTTCTAGTCAGTTTCCTCCGTAATGCAATGCCAAAATTGTAACATACTGTATGATCCTCTAATTTAGGATGTAATTACTATTGGCTTCACAGGAATTAATCTGCAGTGAACGATATGGAAATTCCTTACAATGTACAAAAATATGTTCCCAATTATGAATATTACAGATAAATTTCTAAAAAACTTGCAATGCTGACTATTATAAACAAGAATCAGAGAAATGCAAAACCTTTGACCACTTGTACGAGTATTGAAATTAAATATAATCATATATTTTTGTTATTGGTGTGAAAGTAGTTACAGACTTCTACATTTAAATAATATTTTTGCAGTTCATATTTTATTCATTATTACTCTTTCTAAACTACTTTAATAAAGCCCCATAAATACCTGGGAGAGGGGGCATTCTTTTGCCAGTGTGCTCTGGTTCATTTCTTTCAGTAGTTCCTTCAGAGCATTTCTGACTGTTGTGTGTGTCCACTGTTCAGGTGGCAAGTCTTCCAGTTTTGGGCAACTGCATGATAGAATATACCGTATAAAGGGGGGGGGAAACATAGGACATTTCAGAACTAGTTCCTGGTGCAACATTCCTTCAAGACAGACAGATTTCATTTGGCACATCAAGCAGATGCATCTAGAGATTGCTCTCAGTCTCCTGATTGTTCTGATTAGTTAATTACTTTATACAACACATCTGCTGTATTGATGCATGAATTATACATCAGCTGCATGTGGCGACTATTATTTCTTGTTACTTCTACCTTCTTGCTCCAATGCGTTTGGTAAAATAATTCAGGCATTTAGAGATGTGGAAGTTAAAGACAGACATGAAATAATAATGATGTCATGCGATCATCAAGGCCAAGGCACTTGCATGTTGTCACTAACCTGTGCAACTGAATTTTCAGTGTGACCACATGGTACACATCCTGCAGCATGTCTGCTACTGTGGCATCCGGTGCATCTGTCACATATGAGAGAGGGACTGGATTCCATTTCCCAACCTGGATCAGGCCTGCGATAGGCAACATCAGGTAGAGTGAGACACCTCAACTGACAATTTCCCTGCATTTGCTAATACTTTTAAAAAAGGCAATAAATTACATTTCTTAAATTATTTTGATCGGGTTTAACATTATTTGAGATATCATCCATCATTTTTACGTAAGAAAAATTCAGAAAAGCTCAAATTTGCCTTAATGATTGATATAAATGAGCTATTACTCTCCCTCTGCTCTCCCATTAACTGGCTCAAATATACTTAACAACTTTCATTACTGAAAGCTCTTTTGGTGTACTAGAGATAAATACATATAAGAGTCAGTGGAAAATTAAATTAAAATAAGGGACGAAAGCAATATTGTATTTTATATTTTAATACCTAAACTCATATTAAATGCAAACAATTGAGAAACTGAACAAAATCCTTTATAATTATTTTCCTGTTTAGATAATCAATTAAATACTAAATAATTTTCTCCCAGAAAAAAAAGATGACATGCATTCTTTTTAAAACTACAGCCCCCAACTCAAAATTATCTTGCATCTTTATGCATTTTAGCAATATTTTGCGTGGACAAAATCATTGGATTGACACGATAAAAAATCTTGACATAATAAACATTTAATGTTTCCTCTTCATGACCAAATCAAAAAGAGCATTAATCTTTACCTAGAGTAATTCCATTAAAATCTGGATGTTTGTGTAAAGAATTACATCATTTTCTACTGTAGTGTCAAATTGTTAGAGAAACGATGTATTTTAATTTGAATGAAAAGAATGATTCCAAGATATGTAATGTACATGTAAAATGTGCATATTTTCATTATTTTCTTGCTTATGTAATGAAATACCATTATTATTGGACTATTTTAATTCTTGCCACGGCATTTTGTGGTAATGTACTGTTCTCTTTTGACATGGATGTGATCGATCTTTTTATAATTACAGGTGAAAATAAAATGACAAATATTTAACATTATTTTTGAAATGTGTCCATAAACAAAATCTATGTAATTTAGCAAAATGAAACAGTCTAGATCAGGGTGGAATTGCAAAATGATGTACCTTTTGCCTGTGCTGCGGAACTATGGGAATATCCAAGAGAAAGCAGTGCCATCTCCACTAGTTGGTTAAACAGCATGTCCTTCCGTACCAGAACAAACTCTGCATGCTCTTCTTTACTTTCATACTCAATGGGACTTTCAAAATGTTCCACCACACAGAAAACAGGGAGCATATTTCCTACAAACAATTAAGACATGGCTTACATATTTTAATAAAACGTAGGAGGTGCAATTATAATTTAAACATGATTAAGTATTAGTTATGTATTAGTTGTACATTACTTTTTAAAAATCTGCCTTTTAAACACACTATACTACATTAATCTCAACATGTATAGAAATCAAAGCAGGTTGATGGAAATACTCTGAAGGTTAGACAGCATCCATGGAAAAATAAATCGTATTGGCAGCTTCCTAAAATGCGGGCTCACCTACTGAGTGTTTATCCTATTTTCTGTTTTTTTTATCATTTCTAACAGTTCTTTGCTTTTTGATGCACGTAATGACACGTATATGCATCTGATAAAACTGTATCGCTCAAGTAAACAAAAGCTGCATTTTTCAAAATAATATTGATGTCTTTTTGCTTAATAGATTTAGTTGCCTGTAAGTATACAGAATAGTTGGTTACTTACTATTTATAAATCGGGGAACTAATTTAGATCTTCCAGATCATTCATTGCATAAAATGATGTCCTGTCTTTAAAATGTCATTTTATTCATCATTATTGCATTTGAGAAAGACGGAAGTTAGTCTATTTTATTTCTCGGAATGTTACATTTCTGGAAAACCTGAAATCTGTTTGAACATTTTAGGACATTGACAATATATGACATTCACGACCATTTTTCTCTAACTGTCGTTGTCTTCCTGCATTAAAAAGGATATTTTACTTTACTGGCTGCTCTGTATTATTAACACTTGGCTGAATTTCCAGGGCCAGGAACTTCATAACCTTCTAGTATTAAAGCAGTAAGTGATGGTCACTGATCAGTTCTATAAATACTCAATGATGTATATGGGAAAAGCAGCATGAAACTTTCACATTCGCTTTATGAGTCTATGTAAACAACACATCTGCTGTAAGAAGTGATCAAGTGCATAGATTCCTTGTCCAAAACTGTACTGTCCTTACAGTTTGCAAATATCACATAAACCCGGAGACAGGTGAAATCTTCTTTTCATTAATTTATGGTGCTTATAACTTTGCAGGGAGCATAAGACTGTTTGATTCTAGTCCAGTTCTTGATGGCAAATGTTAATACACTCTGTTTGAAAACTGTAATAAATTATATTTTTGTGCTTTTAACCTAGCTTCCTTTATACATATATGCACTTGGCGAACAATCAATAAATAGGGTAATCATAAGCAGAGGCCAAGGAATTTGCTGAAGTGCCTTTTTCCAGTTCTAATAGATAAAGATCTAACAATACAGACTGCTGTGTCCATTCATTTCATAAATAATACATTCCTTGTTGTCTGCAAATAGAAGAAAACTAAATGATTGTACCATAAATGTTATGGCAGCTTGAACAATAAATCTTCCGCCTTCAAACTATTTTATTTTCATAAATATCTTGGCAAATGAACGGACTGCATACATTTATACTGCGCTCTGAAGGAAATTTGCTGTGCAGTCAACTTTGCTTTATTATGGGAATTTATACTACCTATATTTCTATTATTACTTCTATACTAGTGAAAGCAGGTTGCACACACTGGTACCTTTTTTATTACCGATTTTCACCAGCTGGCCCATGTGTTTGGGTGAGCCTCCAGTCACTTTGGCACCCATGCTACCCAGTCTGCTGCGGGTGGAGAGACTTCCATTCTGCTCCAAGCGGGGGATCTTAGCCGGGGGACTTTTAGGATCAATGAGATTGTTGCTTTTTTCTGAATTCTCCTTCACTTGCACTGTTTCACTGGGTTTTTCCATGCTCACCATCAACTCTCAGAGATAACCTACCAAGTTCAAAGAAAACCACTTCAAGATATTACTGAGGTCAGACTCGACAACAAATATAGAGGATTAATTAATGTGGAATGTCCAGATTTTCTAACACCAGCTGTTGTAATTCAAAAATTAAGATCTCTGAAACTTTACAGCACAATAATTCCATGTAGCTTTTCAGAAAGACAAAAGAAAATGCTAGTCCTTCAGGAAAGGCTTCATGGATGTCAAAATGCATGATCGACTACATCATCTGGAATTGAAGCTGCTAAAGTGAGAATTTTTAATCACTTTAAGGTAAATGCATCCTCAAATTACAGAACATTCTGTAAAACCAGAATACACTTCCCAAGTGTTGGTGCCAGTGCATAGACGTCAGGCCAGTGTACATCACAAAATGAATGGTCACATCTGAAAGTGTTCCAATTTTGGCTTGATATAAGGTAATTATAATTATGACTGAAATATAAAAATATCTATTGCAGCATAACACAACATAAAGATTTCTACTACTCTATTTTTCTATCAACTACAGCAAATTCCACGCTTAATTGCCACTGTGACATAGAATCATTGTTAAAGCAGACATCCTCATCCCAGCATTGAACTGCTAACCTGCAGCCCAGTGCTATTCCGGGCAAACATAGCACGGTCTCGCCCCCCAGCCTACTTTACAACTTTTTTTCTGCGCTACCAATTCCGCGTATTTTGTAAATTCCACTCCAGGATTTCACGTTTACATTTATTTAGAAAAAAAGACAAAGAAACAAACTAACCAAAGCTGTCTGGGTACACACAAAAAAAAACGCTGAACGTTGTCGGGTGGCATCTATATTTTGCAAAAAAAACTACAAGAAATAGAATTTCGATTGCAAGCAACTCACCCACTTTTATGCGCAGAGCTAAAAGCCAAACTTCCAAGGCTTAAGAAAAATAGCAACTCTTCGCTTCGGACTCTTCATGAAAACTAACAGCCGGACGGGTTGGTTTCTGGACAGTATTTAGCTCCCAGATATTTTTTTTCTTTCTCCCTCTGTCTTTGAATGATATTTTTTTTGTGTTAAAAATAAGAAAAATATCTTCTTCGCTCTTTGGGTACTGAAGGAAGGGGGAAAGTATTTGACTAGGCGGGGGGGGGGGGGGGGGGGGGGGGGGAGACAGCAGCAATATATTAAGGTTTTTTTTTTTAAAGGGCAACTTGGGACGCGGACGTGATATATATTGTTTCCAACCCAAAAAGTCAGTGACTTTGTTGTTGCTGCTGTTGAAAAGTCCAGTTCGGGCTGTGGGGTTTGGTGGCGGTGGCTGGTAGGCGGCTGTCTCTGCCTGGGCTTCTCTCTCTCTCTCTCTCTCTCTTTCTCTCCTCCTCAGTCAGGACGGAGCCAAGGGGCTTCACATTAAATTATTAGTTGCTTTGAGACTCATCACTCCTCTCCTCTCCCCTTCGCTTTCTCCTCTCAGTGGTGAGAAAATAACCCTTCCAAAACATCCCGCTCTCAGGCACCGACACTCCAGCCGCCCTCCGGACTGCTTTTCGATTGCATCACTCCTTGTAACTGTCAGAGTAATTTGTTGAAGAAAATAATAATAAAAACAAGGGAGGGGGTGGGAGAGAGAGAGAGAGAGGACAATTTCCGGCAGGCGCGCAAGAATTTTTAATCAGCTTGATTACTGTAAGACGGCTCTGCATTTATTACAGATAATAATACCACATGATCAAATAATTATAGCACTGGCTCAGCCTCAGGGCTGGAAAAGAAGAAGAGGAGGGAGGGAGGGGGGCGAGTCAACAACAAACAGGAGGAGCTTTTTAACTCGTCACCGTATGCTATCGGCACTGACTGTCGGTGTGTCTGTAAGTATGGAGCGGGTGAGACTAGGACATGGTCTTGACCGGAGCAGGAACACCGAACAGTCAAAAGCCAAACAGGACTGGAAATTATTTCTTGCATGAAGACGTGATAGGGTTTGTTCCGCGGGAGGCGGCCAGATGGATGGTTACACACATACACACTTGCACCTGCACACGGACATAGATCTAAACATACACGCAGTGAACGGTAATCTGCATGGAGATGCTAGATACGCATACATAAAAAGGTATACACGTGTTTATCTTTGGGTTCACTTATTATAATGTGTATGTGCAGGTGTGTGAGATTAAAATGTACTTTTTTTTTAAGTCACATTTTGCAATATTTTTTTCGGGCTGTTTAATTTACGCGCACTCGGGTGCAAGTCCCCGATTATCCTGCCTTTTTCTTGAAATGAGCAAGACGTTATGATTTGGACCGCCGACTTCTCTCGATGAGTGTTACGTACCCTCTACCGGCTGACTGATGTGTGCTTGCTCTGTGACAGTCTTGCCCATTCCTCCTTTTCCCATCCTAAGAAGGAATACTTTGCGACCATTCATTAATACATGGCAACATTCCCCAGCGATGCAGACATGTTTAAGTTGAAGCTGGTATTTAAACTTACAACCATTTAACTGGTACCCTGTAATTACATTTTTAAGCTCATTTTGTACTGCATGTGTTTACCCATGTCAAATGAACGCCCTATAAATGCGGAGGTGGGACCAATTTTTGTGAAAACAACTTTTATTGCATGAGGCATGGACCAATGGGAAAGTCTAATCAAAATATTCACGTTAAAGTTAATGCAGATACGAGTCAAAACTTCAATGACAATCCTGAATCTACCAATATATCACCATCAGGATCAGTCAAATGTTTTAATTGTCCATGTTGAATTATGGAGCATAATTTGTTTTCCAAGTTCTTTTGATCATCCACAACAAATATACAAGGCTGCAATTTACTGGTCTCACACTGGTAAACAGATGAACAAAACAGAGAGAGATCATATGGTACAGGGGATCCTGAATGAATCTTCAGTTTATATGTGGTTCTGTCATACTGAAGGAAGTGCTGTTGCAAAACAAGAATCTTCTCTAATATGCTCCATTACAACATTTAAAAAAAAACCCAGAAAATGCTGCTAATTCTCAATGGTCAGGACTCACCACAGTTGGAGACTAGCTTGAGGAATATTTCCTTTTTTAATGTTGTAATGCAGCTACATAAATACTGTCTATTTGTTAAAAGATAAATCACAGGTCTGATGAAAATTAAGCAACCTGAAATGTTAACTGTTTTACTCTCTCTACCACTGCTGTCTAACTTGCTGAATATATCTATCATTTTTTGTTTTATTTCAGATTCCTAGCATTTCTGGTATTTGACATTTTCAGCCACGTTATCCTGAGAGTTTCAGAAAAACTATGTACAAATTAGCACATTTAATGAATAAATAGATGGCATCTATATAGAAGCATTCCAAAATTGGGGCATACTGGAAATATTCATCAGGCCAATCTCCAACTGTAGTGAGAAGTTACCGATTAACATTTTAAATGCAGACTTCATCCAATGTAACCGCTCTCTGAGCAGATGGTGTGGCCAGTTGAGCAATTTTTGTACTTGTTTCAAGGTTTCAGTGCTGCAGAGTTTTCTTTACTGTATTTTAAATGAATAACAAAATGAACTGGAATTCCGTGGAACTTGATTTAATTCATGTATGTAAACTGCTTTGAAACAAATTTAGCACAGATTTGTTCTTATATCTTGAAGCAGCATCACTCTAAGACAAAAAAACTGCTCAAAAATTTATGGGGGGGGGGGGGGGGGGGGAGATCATTCACAACAGCTCTCTCCTTATTCTACCCCAAAGATTGATTACTATATATTTGAAACAATGATATGTAGATGGTTGATACCAGTTGATACCCCTTAAGAATAAGGGGCAAGCCATTTAGAAAGTAGATGAGGAAAAACTTTTTCACACAGAGAGTTGTGAGTCTGTGGAATTCTCTGCCTTAGAAGGCGGTGGAGGCCGGTTTTCTGAATGCTTTCAAGAGTTAGATAGAGCTCTTAAAGATAGCGGAATCAGGGGATATGGGGAGAAGGCAGGAACGGGGTACTGATTGTGGATGATCAGCCATGATCACATGGAATGGCTGTGCTGGCTCAAAGGACTGAATGGTCCACTCCTGCATCTATTGTCCATTGTCAAAAACAGATGCAGAGTAAAGATTGCCAAGTGCAACTTTCCATCTGCACTTCTCAGAGGAATTTTAAGTTACTTTGTGTTAATGACTATTTGTAAATTTAGGTAACTTCTTTTCACCATAGAAATCATGCTCTGATGCAGAATTACACGTGTGATATAAGGGAATGCATTCACAATATAAGAACATATTCCAGAAGTGAACAATGAATTCATGAATAAATGAACTAAGTGACAGCCAAATAAGGAATATGTTGCTGTATGTTCAACATTCAATTTGCAACTTATTAAAAATAATAATCAGCATTATTTACTGACTATTGAAAATGGCAGCAATTTATTTCGGCTTAAAAATTAGGTTTTTGCACATTCAGATATTCAAACAAAAGTAAGATAAAATATCAAAGAACATGCTCGGCAGCCATGGGATTTCATAAGAGGCAAGTAACCCTTGTGTTAGTTTAATTGATTATCTTTAATTCCTTGGGGGCTACTTACAGGACATAAATTAGTATATGTTTAATCACAAACCAGAAGTTAAATGTGGGAGAAATTGGCACTCTGACCAACTTAATCTATGTGGCTAAGAAATAGAGAAAGAGTCATTACACCTGACAGACAGAAAACTAGGTATTTACAAAGAGACAAACACCATTTAGTGGAGACAGGAAATAATTACACATAAACATGACATGCCTCAGGCCTGATATAACATAGCATCCAACTTGCAGAATGGGCTTAAGCCAAATGGAAATCTTAACCCCTCACATTCTGGAAAGTCTCACTGCAATTCAATAGCGGAAACCATCCACCAGAAACCTTCGATTATATACCCACATTTTGCGTTTTATTCCAAAAAATCACACATAACCCTCATCTATTCACTGTGGAACATAAATTAATTAGATTATTTTTTTCTACGGAAGGTCACATTAAAACTATATTTAGTAAAATCAAGGAAAAATAAATAATAGCATATAAATGTAAAATAGACAAAGCATTAATTGTGGACAATCTAATTGGTGATACTGCTATTTGAATTGATTCTGACAGATCAGATACTATTTTTTACTATTTTGCTAATAGTGGTAGTGGAACATAGGGGGAAAGATTAGAGATTTATGACACAAGGTTTTTTACACAGACTATGTCAGGTGCCTACAACTCACTGCCAGAAAGGGTGACGACAGCTGATATGATAGCAACGTTTGAAAGGCATTTAGACAATGGAGAGCTGTAGACCAACTGCATGCAGATGCTATTAGTTTGATTTGCATCTTGGCAGGCACAGGCATTGGCAGGCACAGGCATTGTGGGCTGAAGGGATGTTCCTGTGCTGTACTATTCAATGTCCTAAAAAGTAAACCAAAGGCAAATTTTAGGCTTGGATTTATGATCTAAAATGAACACTCAGTTCACAGGTCACCTGATGTTTTATAATTAAGACATTTTTTAGTAAATGTAAAAATTAAGAAATAGTTCTAATCTTTGTCTCAGATGAGGCTAAATGATGATAATGGGGCTGAGATGAGGGGCGGGGAGTAAAATGTATTCACTTTCAAGGCACAGACTGAATTTATCACTATTGGTGGAGTGTTGAGAGAAACCTGGAGGAGCAGAAGGTCCAAAGCAGGGAAAGGTCAGTATGATGTTACACCAAGGTATCAGTGGAAAGCAAAAATAAAACTCCCAGGTTGGGATAAATGGAATATGTAGGAAGGAACTGCAGATGCTGGTTTGCATAAGAAAATAGACACAAAATGCTGGGGTAAATCAGCGGGACAGGCAGCATCTCTGGATAGAAGGAAATGTGTCATGTGTCCGAAAGGTCTCCCATTCTACCTGCTCCGCTGAGTTACTCCAGCATTTTGTGCCTATTTTGGGATAAATCGAACCAGTGGAGCCTGGAGATGATTGAAAGGTATAATGTAAAAGTTGATGGCAGTATAGATAGAGCTAACATCTTCCTGGATTAAAAACAGCAAACTGCCGGAGGAACTCAGTGGGTCAGGCAACATTTATGTAAGACTTTTATGGTCACAACCCTTCTTCATGACTGGAGTAGAGGGGAGAATGTTAGTAGTGGGAAGTGAGAGAAAGGGGTGGGGCAAGTGATGGATGCATCCAGGTGAGGGGGGGTTGATAGGCAGACGATTGAGTGGAGAAGGCAATGTGCTATAGATGGTGGAATCGGATAAGAAAGGGAAGGTGAGTGAAATGTAGAACCAGAGGAAAGGATAACGGGAAGATGGGAACAATGAGGATGGGGGTTGATGAGTAGAAGTAGGAGGAAGAGTGAACTTGAGGGGAGTGAAAGAAGATAGATCAGAAGGAGTTGGAGATCAGGGAGGGGGGGGGGGGGGGGGGGGGGGGGGTTATTCTTAAGGGGTTGGACAGGCTAGATGCAGGAAGATTGTTCCCGATGTTGGGGAAGTCCGGAACAAGGGGGTCACAGTGTAAGGATAAAGGGGAAATCCTTTAGGACCGAGATGAGAAAAATATTTTTCACACAGAGAGTGGTGAATCTCTGGAACTCTCTGCCACAGAAGGTAGTTGCGGCCAGTTCATTGGCTATATTTAAGAGGGAGTTAGATGTGGCCCTTGTGGCTAAAGGGATCAGGGGGTATGGAGAGAAGGCAGGTTCAGGATACTGAGTTGGATGATCAGCCATTATCATATTGAATGGCGGTGCAGGCTCGAAGGGCCATATGGCCTACTCCTGCACCTATTTTCTATGTTTCAGCAGTTTGTTTTATTGTGGGCAAGATTCCAGCATTTGTAGTTTAGTGTCTACATCTTGGATTGGCTGAGATTACAAGAAACCTGAAGCTGGGAGTGCTATCAGCTGAGTGAGGAAGAAATTGAGTAGTGAGATGATGAAAGCATGAACTGAGATTTTAATTGGAAGTAGGGGGCAAACAATTTTCTCAGCTCAGAATAAAGTGGCTTATTAAAAAAGAAAGGCACAAGATGTAAGTATCAGAGGATATAGGTACCTGTATCACGTTTATGAAGGCAAGCTCCAAGGTTATGGGCCATCTTTAATTACCATTATGATGAGAGCAGTGAGCTAAGTTCTTCAATCACTCAGTACATTCAAAATTTCACCAGAATGCTCCAAAAATAAAATGCAGATGAGGGAAATTTGAAATATTTAAAACAAAATGCTGGAAATGTTCAGCAAGTCAGGCAACAAATGTTAAAGGACAAAATTATTGTTTCAATTTGTTGACTTTTCATCAATGTTTCTCCACAGATGATGCCTGACTTGCCAAGTATGTCAACATTTTCTGTTTCCACTCCCGGAGCTCTGTTTTATTGAGCGTGATGTATGACTTGGAAATTTACTTGGAGATGGTGGTGTTGTCATATGTCTCCTACCCTTGGGCCAGAGTTATTAAAGATGCTTTTGAAGAGAACTTTGCATGCCATTGCAGTGCATTTTACAGTAGGTCAAACATAGCCTGGTTTTCCTGCACCGTGATGCTCATTGCTGGACCTACCTTGCAAATAGAGACTTCTTCATCACATCCCTTACTTATTTCTTATGCGTGGGAGACCATCTGGTCAATCTTAAATATCCAAATAGAATATTTTAAAGTTTCATTTTCGTTTCTTAATTTTTTTTGTCACTTTAATCCATATATTCTGGGAAAATGCTTTGTTGGCATCTCATCATTACAGCTACACTCATTCTTGCCGCCAAAAGGAATGCACATGGAAATACTTCTTACAATACTCAATAAATAGAGAGAAGCAATGGCATGTACCCGGGCTTAATTTCATCTCCTTAAACTAAGATGCCAAAGTCAATTATAGTTGTGTGCCTACTATTCATGTTGAGATGGTTTAACTCGAGAGATTTGGTTGAATCCTGACTACTCCCACATTTTATGACAATGTTATTCATTGGGCAACTGAACCACGTACCTTGAGTAGTCTCAATAGGAAAACTGCTAAAACATGTAAGCATATAACATACATTAATTTGACAAGAAGCTCCCTTTGTAAACAAATCCTGAAATTTTAAGAGACCAAGCATTTTTTCCCTAATCTGTAGTTCATTTTCCTGTCAGGTAAGATTCAGTAATGTACTTAATCTTTATCAGCACACACACAAGATTATGCCAAGGACACTTTACATATTTTGCAGATGATAACTTATTGCTAATCATTTCACTGAAAGCAATATTAAACTAAAGGTGTTATTTATAATGATGGAGATATGACAATTCATTTGTTTAGTTATTCAAATAAACTGGAAAATGTATACCTCCCATATATATGATGTGTAACTAGCATGTAACCCAACAATAATATATATTTCAAAACCTGTATAGTGTAAACTACACAGTACAAAATCAGTAATCCAAGGTGAAGTGTTCCACTTCTTTGAGAAAAAACCTTTATGATTGCTTCAGCAAAGATTTCTATTCCTCCTGCACTTCTCACAAATTATATGTAGTGATTAAACAGCAAACAAGGTGAACATTCAGTCTTTCATGCTCCTAGGATTAATCATCAGCTTCTTAATATAGATTCATGGATAAGCAAGGCCATTCAGCCCATCTCCATATGCAAAAACAGCCAACATTGCAGCTTTCAAATAAATAATTCCATATTTTGTTACAATAGCTCATTTCAAAAGTCTATTCTAGAAGGCTATTTTGTATTTGTTCCTACATAATCCTGCTGTCTCGTGCAGTCTTCTATCTGGATTTCATCAGACTAGCCAAGTAATATCCATATTAAGCATTAATAAACACAAATTAGTAGGCAGTATCAAGCAGTTTGACGATAATAGATATATTGCCTGGTGATTGTCAGTGAGGAGGAAAGCTTTAGATTGCAAGAAGATATACACCATCTGGTCAGATAGGCATAAAAGTGGGAAGTACAAGAGGATGGAGGTGATCTTATTGAGGTATCCAAAATCATGAGAGGAATAGATCGGATAGATGCACAGTCTTTTGCCCAGAGTAGGTGAATCGAGGACTGGGGACATAGGTTTAAGGTGAAGGGGAAAAGATTTAATAGGAATCTGAGTGGTAACTTTTTCACACAAAGGGTGGTGGGTGTATGGAACAATGCCAGAGGAGGTGGTTGAGGCAGGGACTATCCCATCATTTAAGAAACAGTTAGACAGGTACATGAATAGGACAGGTTTGAGGGGATATGGACCAAACCCAAGCAGGTGGGACTAGTGTAGCTGGGACAAGGTGGGCTGAAGGGCCTGTTTCTATGCAGCATCACTCTATGACAATGACTAAGTGAAATTTAATCTGGTAAACGGTGAGCTAGTGCATTTGGAAAGGTGGAACTTGTCATGGGAAATTTATGTTAAATGTTAGGAAATTGAGAAATATGGAGAAACAAAAACCTTAGAGAATACACAGACTTAACTTAGTAGGTGGATAGGTACAGTGCACAAGGATACTTTCACTTATTGACCAAAGCAAAGATTATAAAACCAGGCAGATTATATGAGAATTTCACATAAGGCCACAACTCAGAAATGTTTTTTTAGATCTGATCACAATGTCATAGAGAAAATGAGATTACACTGGAGAGGATGCAGTAAAAGTTTATGAGGAGACTGCCAGGATTAGAAAACAATAGCACTGAAGTAAGATTGGTGGACTGGAGATGTTTTCTTTGGAGGAAGAGGCTGAAGGGCCACTTAGTTAAAGTGTATGAAACAAGAAGATTCCAGATAGATTAAATGGATAGGATCTATTTTGTTAACTCTGAGAGGTTAAAAAAAAATCATAGTCACACATTGAAAATAATTGATGGAAAGTGAGAGGGCAGGTGAAAATTCTTGTCACGGCAAAGATGGAATCTGGAACAAAAAGCTTGAAAAGATGGTACAGTCAAAAACCTTCCCACGTTTTTAAAAGTAGCTAGTGTATACTTGAAGATCCATGATCTGCAAGGCTATGAATCAAGTGCTGGAAGGGGAGATGAGGTTGCTTTGCTCTTTTTGAAAATTATGGACACTTTGATCTGAACAGTCTCCTGTTTGGTAAATAATTTATGAAATAACTAGAAATGGTGAACGACAATGGAGTTCAGGCAAATTTATTATTTGCTTTGCACAGAGATGGATGGAAGGATGATGTGGTGTTAGGTGAGGAATATGCGTGCAGGAGAACAAAACACCCACACAAAACTGTACCGACATGAATTGCTCCAAAATTAAAATACAGTCCATAACATCCATTCGTTATTCTCAAGCAGAGAACCAACCAACTTTTCATTAAAAATGTACTAATTCAAAATAAAAGAAAAATACTCAGAAAGTCAGACACCATCTGTGGTGAAAAAAAAGTTAAGGTGAATTTTTATCGCCTGTTAGGCTTAGACTTATTATTATCACATGATCCAAGGTACAGTGAAAAGCTTTGTTTTATATGCTGCCCAAACAGATCAGATAAATAAAATCAGGTCAAATTCAGCTACATACTGTAGATAGGGGAAAATACAGAGTGCAGAATATAGTTCTCAGCTTTGTAGTGCATAAGTTCCAGAGACATAGTCCAATGTCCAAAATGGAATAGAGGTGAATCAGACAGCTTCCATATCTATTGACAAGACCATTTTTTGTTTTTATTTTCTATTGAACCAAACTGTATATTTTTTCTTTGTTTCCATACCCTTGAGAGAATCTACACCCATCTTTGGCATTCACTGGCCTCACCATTGTTGAATACCACACTATCAAATTCTGGGGTTCACCTTGACCAGAAATTCAACTTAACCAGCCACATGCAATATCATGCCCACAAGATAGGTGAGTGTTTGAGTAACCAATGGGGAGTGACACATCTCATGCTGAATTCTTCCCATTATCTACAAGACACGTCAGGAGTGTGATGGAACTCTCCACTGGTCCCGTACATCTCTTAAACCAGCCCCAACAAAACCAGATTATGTTGCCTCCGGATAGCAGGCAACTTAATCAAGGACCACTTACATTCCTTCTTCTCCACTCTCCTGTCGGGTAGAAGATACAAATCTTGATAGCACGGACCACCAGATTCAGAAATAGCTTCTTCCCTGTGGTCATCAGACTATTCAATGGACCTCTCATAAGCTAAGAATGTACCAATCTACCTTGTTGCTTCCCCTGCATTTTTGTTAATCTTCTTTCTTTGCAGCTACAGCACTAAACTCTGCACTCTGTTTCCTTTCTATTATTGCACTACTTGTGTATGGTTTGATTGTACTCGTGTATAGTATGAATTGCCTGGTTGTCACAGTAAACAAAGAATTTCACGTAATTTTGGTAAACGTGACAATAATAAATCAATACCATTGATGTACAATATGCAGAACCAAACCTGTCGAGAAGCTCAATACCATACAAAGCAATCTGCTTGATTGGCATTCTATCAACCACCCTAAAAATGGATACCCTGCACCACTGGTGCATATCTTAAGCAGTGTCTACCACATATACAAAATACACTCTGCAGTTGCTCGGTGACAGCATCTGCCAAATCTGTGCCCTCTACCATGATGAGGGAAAAGGTTGATAGGATCATAGAAAGCCCACCTCCTGCCAGTTCTCCTTCAAGTCACACATCATCTTGATTTGGAAGTATTATCTTTGGCAATACCCTCATCAGAAAAATAATTAAAAAACACTTTTCCATCTCAATAACCCTTAATACAGTTGGATTTTCACTATCAATTTCCCATCTCCCAGCCGTTACTTGTTGGAAATGTCTAATTCATTTGGTCAAAGATATTTACATTGATCTTTAAATTGCAAAAAGGTTATCAAAGAGAAAATAATTCCATTTAGCTCACCTTTCTTGTTCTCATTGAAAATCTAAGCTAATGAGACCTAATTCATTTTCCAAATCTCAGTTCATATCTTTGTAGATTACGGCATATCAGTTGTTCATCATGGTAACGTTTCAATTAGCCCCAAAGCATGGAAAGCTCAATGGAGCAAAAGCTAGTGGACATTATGACTGTCCTCTACACTGTGGAAATATTTTCCAATCCTTTGTTTCTTCTACCTTTGTCTCCTATTTAAAGTAATATTACACTATCTACTCAACTCATAAATCTATACACCTCTGGTATGTCATCTGCCCTAAACCTATTCTTTACATTTTGGCTCTTACGATTTTAAATTTAAATTGCAACGATTACAGAGAGCATATTGAATTACTGCACCACTCAGTCCTTTCCATTTCTGCTTAATAACAATACAATGGCCTGTATCCACACTGACGATGGTATAGGTTGGTAGATGTTTTTGAATAGGTAGATTTTTTTAGCTGTGCAGCATCTCTGCTCTAGTCGATAGTAGTTAGAGATGCCAAACTCTATCCAAATCTTTGGTATTGCGTGTGAATCGCATAAATTAAATTTGCAACAGCCCTAGATTCATACAAGTACAGAAACAGGTCCTACATCCCAACTCATGCATCCAGCAAGTGTCCAACTAAGCTTGTCCCATTTGCCCATGTTTGATCCCTAACCCTCTGAATCTTTTCTATCCATGTTCCTGTTCAAATATATTTTACATTTTCTTATTGTACCTGCCTCAACCTTTCTGCCTGGCAGTTCATTCCATAAATGTACCGCACTCTGTCTGAAAAGGTTTCCCCTCAGGATTCTATTACATTTTCCCCTCTCACCTTAAACCTATATCCTCTAGTTTCTGATTCCTCAACCAAGGGGGAAAGACTGTGTGCATTATTCACCCTATCCGTGCCCACCTCTATAAGATCATCCCTCAGTATCCTACACTCCAGGGAATAAAGTCCTAGTCTCGCCAACCTCTCATAACTCAAGACCTTGATTCGTGGCAACATTCTTGAGAATCCTTTCTGCACTCGGTCTTAATACTTTATGCATTTGAATCCCTAATTGTCCAATTGAGAGTCTGAAATGAATATTCAAAGCCTCAAAATATAAACCTCAATTTCCAAGCTGTCAATTTACCTCGATGCTCATTTTCAGCAGGTCCATCTTGCATTATTTTAAGTTAAAAACCATATATTAAAAGGATAGGCAGCGAATAACAGTTGGTCACAGCATCGACACTTACAGTCTACAGACAGGTGTGAACTGAGAATGGTAGGCATTGTAAAAGATTATAAATAATTTTAGTCAAATGTTTGTAAATAGAAATTTAATTACTGGAAATGGCATCACAGGTATACAGAATTATGAAGAAGATGTTTCGAACACTGGCTTTCATCACTCAGGGCATTGAGTCAATGCTTTGGGACATTATGTTGCAGTGGTACAAGAGGTTAGGCAGGCCAGGATTGTACCATGAAGCATAGGAGACAGAGGTGCTTTTGCAGAGGTGTATAAAATCATGAAGAACATAGATAATTGTACACAGGGAAATTGAATCAAAAACTAGAGGTTATAAGTTTAAGGGGAGAGAGGAAAGACTTAAAAGCAACCTGAGGGGCAACTTTTTCACACAGAGGGTGATCTGTATGTGGAAGAAGCTGCCAAAGAAAGTGGTTGAGGACAGGTTGAGGTAGGTATAATAAAATACATTTTGACAGATCCTTGTTATGGACAGTACAACTGATGTAGGTAACTCTAAATAAAATCCACAACTTGTATTCTGTCTAAACTCTGCTTATGAATATGTATAATATATTATATATAACCATATAACAATTACAGCACGGAAACAGGCCATCTCGGCCCTTCTAATCCGTGCCGAACACTTACTCTCACCTAGTCCCATCTACCTGCACTCAGACCATAACCCTACATCCCTTTCCTGTCCATAGACCTATCCAATTTATTTTTAAATGATAAAATCGAACTTGCCTCCAACATTTCCACTGGAAGCTCATTCCACACAGCTACCACTCTCTGAGTAAAGAAGTTCCCCCTCATGTTACCCCTAAACTTTGGTTCCTTAATTCTCAAGTCATGTCCTCTTGTTTGAATCTTCCCTACTCGCAATGGAAAAAGCTTATCTATGTCAACTCTGTCTATCCCTCTCATCATTTTAAAGACCTCTATCAAGTCCCCCCTTATCCTTCTGCGCTCCAAAGAATAAAGACCTAACTTGTTCAACCTTTCTCTATAACTTAGTTGCTAAAAAACCCAGGCAACATTCTAGTAAATCTCCTCTGTACTCTCTCTATTTTGTTGACATCTTTCCTATAATTCGGCGACCAAAATTGTACACCATACTCCAGAATTGGCCTCGTACAATTTTAACATTACATCCCAACTTCTATACTCAACGCTCTGATTTATAAAGACCAGCACACCAAAAGCTTTATTTACCACCCTATCTACATGAGATTCCACCTTCAGGAAACTATGCACAGTTATTCCTAGATCCCTCTGTTTAACTGCAATCCTCAATTTGCTACCATTTACCATGTACGTCCTATTTCGATTTGTCCTGCCAAGATGTAGCACCTCACACTTATCAGCATTAAACTCCATCTGTCATCTTTCAGCCCACTCTTCCAAATGGCCTAAATCTCTCTGTAGACTTTGAAAATCTACTTCATTATCCACAACACCACCTATCTTAGTATCATCTGCATACTTACTAATCCAATTTACCACACCATCATCCAGATCATTGATGTATATGACAAACACCAGTGGACCCAACACAGATCCATGAGGCACCCCACTAGTCACCAGCCTCCAACCTGCCAAACAGCCATCCACCATTACTCTCTGGCATTTCCCATTCAGCCACTGATGAATCCATCTTGCTACTCCACTATTAATTCCCAACAATTGAACCTTCTTAACCAACCTTCCATGTGGAACCTTGTCAAAGGCCTTACTGAAGTCCATATAGACAACATCCACTGCTTTACCCTCATCAATTTCCCTAGTAACCTCTTCAAAAAATTCAAGAAGATTAGTCAAACATGACCTTCCAGGCACAAATCCATGTTGACTGTTCCTAATCAGATCCTGTTTATCCAGATGCTTATATATATTATCTCTAAGTATCCTTTCCATTAATTTGCCCACCACTGACGTCAAACTAACAGGTCTATAATTGCTAGGTTTACTCTTAGAATCCTTTTTAAACAATGGAACATGCGCAGTACGCCAATCCTCCGGCACCATTCCCGTTTCTAATGACATTTGAAATATTTCTGTCATAGCCCCTGCTATGTCCACACTAACTTCCCTCAATGTCCTAGGGAATATCCTGTCAGGACCTGGAGACTTATCCACTTTTATATTTTTTCAAAAGTGTCAGTACTTCCTCTTCTTTTAATCTCATAGTTTCCATAGCTACTCTACTTGTTTCCCTTACCTCACAGAATTCAATATCCTTCTCCTTGGTGAATACCGAAGAAAATAAATTGTTCAATATCTCCCCCATCTCTTTTGGCTCTGCAGATAGCTGTCCACTCTGACTCTCTAATAGACCAATTGCATCCCTCGTTATTCTTTTGCTATTAATATAGCTGTAGAACCCCTTTGGATTTACTTTCACCTTACTTGCCAAAGCAACCTCATATCTTCTTTTAGTTTTTCTAATTTCTTTCTTAAGATTATTTTTACATTCTTTATATTCCTCAAGCACCTCATTTACTCCATGCTGCCTATAATTATTGTAGATCTCTCTCTTTTTCCGAACCAAGTGTCAAATTTCCCTTGAAAACCATGGCTCTTTCCAATTATTACTCTTTCCTTTCAACCGAACAGGGACATAAAGATTCTGTACTCTTAAAATTTCACCTTTAAATGTCCTCCATTTCTCTTCTACATCCTTCCCATAAAACAAAATGTCCCAATTCACTCCTTTTAAATCCTTTCGCATCTCCTCAAAGTTAGCCTTTCTCCAATCAAAAATCTCAACCCTAGGTCCAATTCTGACCCTCTCCATAATTATATTGAAACTAATGGTATTGTGATCACTGGTCCCGAACTGTTCCCCAACACATACCTCCGCCACCTGACCCATCTCATTTCCTAACAGGAGGTCCAGCACTGCCCCTTCTCTAGTAGGTACCTCCATGTATTGCTGCAAAAAACTATCCTGCACACATTTTACAAACTCCAAAAACCTTTACAGAATGTGTTTCCCAGTCTATGTGTGAAAAATTGAAATCACCCACAATCACTACCTTGTGCTTACTACTAATATCTGCTATCTCCTTACATATTTGCTCTTCCAAATCTCGCTCCCCATAATACACCCCTATGTGTTGCTACACCTTTCCCATTTCTTAGTTCCACCCAAATAGCCTCCCTACATGAGCCCTCTAATCTAACCTGCCAAAGCACTGCTGTAATATCTTCCCTGACAAGCAATGCAACACCTCCACCTCTTGCCCCTCCAATTCCATCACATCTGAAGCAACGAAATCCTGGAATATTTAGTTTCCAATCACAGCCATCCTGCAACCACGTTTCACAAATTGCCACAACATCATACTTCCAGGTGTCAATCCAGGCTCCAAGCTCATCCACCTTTCTTACAATGCTCCTAGCATTAAAATATACACATTTAAGAAACCCACCACCACTTATTCTCTGTTTATTTTATTTTTCTTCTTTCTCCCCGACATGTTGGGTCCGAGTGCTTCCCTTCTCTGCCTCCTGCCACACACACTGTCTACTAGCTTTCTCTATTTGAGTCCCTCCCCCCAATCGTTCTAGTTTAAAGTCTCTCAGTAACCTTTGCAAATCTCCCCGCCAGGATGTTGGTTCCCCTCGGGTTCAAGTGCAATCCATCCTTTTTGTACAGGTCACACCTTCCACAAAAGAGGTCCCAATGATCCAGAAACTTGAATCGCTGCCCTCTGCACCAGTTCCTCAGCCACGCATTTATCCTCCACCTCGCTCCGTTCCTACTCTCACTGTCGCGTGGCACAGGTAGTAATCCTGAGATTGTTACCTTTGCGGTCCTTCTCTTTAACTCCCTTCCTAACTCCCTAAATTCTCCTTTCAGGACCACTTCTCTTTTTCTACCTATGTCATTGGTACCTATATGTACCACGACCTCAGGCTCCTCTTCCTCCCATTTCAGGATTTCTTGGACACGTTCAGACACATCCCAGACCCTGGCACCAGGGAGGCAAACTACCATCCGGGTCTCCTGACTGCGTCCACAGAATCGCCTATCTGACCCCCTGACTATAGAGTCCCCTATTACTATTGCCCTCCTCTTCCTTTCCTTACCCTTCTGAGCAACAGGACTGGTCTTTGTGCCGGAGGCCCGGCCACTGTCGCTACCCCCAGGTAGGCTGTCTCCCCCACCCTTACTCAAACATGAGTACTTATTGTCAAGGTGTACAGCCACCGGGGTACTCACCAGTCCCTGCCTCTGCCCATTGCCCTTCCTAACTGTGACCCAGTTGTCTGCCTCCCGTGGTCTTGGAGTGACCACCTCTGTAACTCCTCTCTATGACCTCCTCGCTCTCCCTGACCAGACAGAGGTCATCGAGTTGCTGCTCCAGGTTCCTAATACGGTCCCTTAGGAGCCCTATCTCGACGCACCTGGCGCAGATGTGGACGTCTGGAAGGCTATGAGACTCTATGACCTCCCACATCTGATATCCAGAACAGTAAACTGCCCTGGCCCTCATACTCCCCCCCTACCCAGGATACAATACAAAGTGCTGGAAGAAATCAGCAGGGATCCGACTCCCAATCAGCTGCTTCCTCTAGTCTGCTTCCACCTAGCGGCTTCGTCAAGTCCACTTATTTTGAAATGTGATGGAACGTTACAGAATGTGTTCCTCCCGCTACAACCGTTCCTGGGCCTCTGTGAAACAAAGCCCCGCGCTCTGTTTTTAAACCCATCGCCCGGACGTCGCTCCTCCCGCTCCAACAGCTCCTGGGCCTCTGTGAAACAAAGTGCTGAGAGTTCTGGGGTACAGTTGAGTTTAAACTTGCTTGCAGTTCGAAACCCGAATCTCTCAAATGCATTAATTTTCGCTTTGCAAGAAGTTTGTGACATCGCCACTCCTAGAGAAGTCATGCACCCGTTATAGCCTTTCAGTTTTGCATGACCTCAAAATATGACCACTCTTGTTTTCCAGTTTTCCATACAACTGGGTCGTATACATTCACCATAGAAGATCCTTATCTGACACCCCATTCGCACATTACAGTGAGTTGCTAAGATATGCACAATGTCTTATCCAAGAGATTGCTCAAAGTTGCTCAAAATTCTGTCTTCTTGCCCAGATTAAAATAAATGGTATTTAACTGTCCTTTCTACCGTGGCTTATTATTTAAACAACTCTTGCCTAACTCCTGTTGATCTCTTTGCTTATGGCACTTTGTTTTCTATTTCCCCACACAATCCATTTTACACAAAGTTTATGATCTTTGCTATGATTTCACTACCTGACACCCTGATAGTTTTAATCCATCATTTTTGACATACTTTCCGGAATTTTAAATATCTGTTAGTCATTTTTATTTGTTTTAGTGATTCTTAGATTTCAACCAATCCCTTTTTGTTTTACTTATTATTTTAAGATTTCACAACTTTATGATTTTAGTTCAAACAGTGACTAATACATAGAAACATAGAAAATAGGTGCAGGAGTAGGCCATTCGGCCCTTCGAGCCTGCACCGCCATTCAATATGATCATGTCTGATCATCCAACTCAGTATCCTGTACCTGCCTTCTCTCCATACCTCCTGATCCCCTTAGCCACAAGGGCCACATCTAACTCCCTCTTAAATATAGCCAATGAACTGGCCTCAACTACCTTCTGTGGCAGAGAATTCCAGAGATTCACCACTCTCGGTGTGAAAAATGTTTTTCTCATCTCGGTCCTAAAAGATTTCCCCTTATCCTTAAACTGTGACTCCTTGTTCTGGACTTCCCTAACATCGGGAACAATCTTCCTGCATCTAGCCTGTCCAACCCCTTAAGTTTCTATAAGATCCCCCCTCAATCTTCTATACGATGTTATCCTGTTTCTGTTTTGAAGAGGCTGAAAGTCCTGATCAGTATTCCATCCTTTTTTGATTTGGAACAGCTAAAATTAAGTTATTGTAGCTTTGCAAAACCTGAGCATTGTGACTGAATTTTATTCTGTCTATTCTTGGTTATGTTTCAAATACACTGTCCATTTTAAGTATTTATTTTATTGTGAATTCTCGTTCCTTTGAAATCTGGTGGTTTGTTCTATGCAAATAAGGTTTTGGGACAACTCAGCATCTCACCCAGGTACTGCCTCGGTACACCACAGAGCAAAACTATTTCACTGCCACTTTAGCTCACATTTCAAATTAATAAAGAGAGATTGAAACAGTCCTAAATATCACTAAATTCCTATTTATGTTCATCTACATTAGTACCTATATTCTACAAGGGCCTGTTGAGGTTCCTTACAAATTGTCCCCAAATTTGAACATGTTTACCTACATTTAAACAATCTACCCTTCCTTTAGTGTGGTTGTAATAGTGCATGATCTATTTACCTAAAAAAGAAACATGCCCTAGAGAGAATACAATGAGGATTGTCAAATTGATTCCTGAGATAGATTTGCTGTACGAAAAGAGATTAAGTAAACTAGGTCTGTATTCTCTAGAGTTGAGAAGAATTAGATGATTGCATAGACTATTACAAAATTCTTGCAGAGCTTGACAAGGCAAATGCACAGAGAATGATTCCCCAGACTGAGGGGTCTTGAGCCAGACATCACCAAAAAAAGAGGTAGACTATTTATGACCGCGATGAGAATTTTCTTCTTTTGGATAATAATAATAATAATAAAACTTTTATTTATGGGCGCCTTTCAAGAGTCTCAAGGCCACCTTACAAAAATTTAGCAGGTAGAGGAAAAACATGTAAGGGGAATTAAATAAATAGTAGAGACATGACTAGTACACAAAGTAAAGACAGAATTCAATTCAAAACACAATATGAGGCAATTAATGCACAGATGAAAAGGAGGGGGACGTGGGGCTAAGGATAGGCAGAGGTGAAGAGATGGGTCTTGAGGCGGGACTGGAAGATGGTGAGGGACACGGAATTGCGGATCAGTTGGGGGAGGGAGTTCCAGAGCCTGGGAGCTGCCCTGGAGAAGGCTCTGTCCCCAAAACTGCGGAGGTTGGACTTGTGGATGGAGAGGAGACCGGCTGATGTGGATCTGAGGGACCGCGAGGGCTGGTAGGGGGAGAGGAGGTCAGTGAGATATGGGGGGGGAGGGCAGATGGTGGAGGGCTTTGTAGGTAAGGATAAGGATTTTGTAGGTGATCCGGTGGGAGATGGGAAGCCAGTGAAGTTGTTTGAGGACTGGAGTGATGTGATGCCAGGATTTGGTGTGGGTGATGAGTCGGGCGGCTGCGTTCTGGTCCAGTTGGAGTCGGTTGATGTAGGTGGAGCTGATGCCAAGGAGAAGTGAGTTGCAATAATCCAGTCGGGAGGAGATGAAGGCATGGATGAGTCTTTCAGCAATGGGAGGTGTGAGTGAGGGTCTGAGTTTGGCGATGTTGCGGAGATGAAAGAAGGAGGTTTTAATGACGTGGCAGATGTGAGGCTCAAGGGAGAGGGTGGAATCAAAGATCACGCCAAGGTTGCGGGCCTGGGGAGATGGGGAGACAGTGGTGCCGTCGATGGTGAGAGTGGGGTTATTGATTTTGCTGAGTGTGGCTTTGGAGCCTATGAGGAGGAATTCTGTCTTATCGCTGTTGAGTTTGAGGAAGTTATGTTGCATCTAGGTTTTTATAGATGACAAACAGGAGTTGATATGGGAGGGGTTGTGGGGGGATTTGGTGCCGAGGTAGATGTGGGTGTCATCGGCGTAACAGTGGAAGTCCAGGTTGAAGTGGTGGAGTATCTGACCAAGGGGGAGGATGTAGATGATGAAGAGGAGGGGGCCGAGTACGGAGCCTTGGGGAACGCCTTGAGTGACTGTGGCTGTAGCAGAGGTGTGGTTGTGGAGAGAGATGAACTGGGATCTGTTGGAAAGGTAGGAACGGAGCCAGCCCAGTGCAGAGCCTTCAATGCCGAGGTCTTTGAGTCTGGTGAGCAGGATGTTATGGTTCACTGTATCGAAGGCTGCGCTCAGGTCGAGGAGGATGAGGATGTTGAGGGAACCAGTGTCAGCAGAGGTGAGGAGATCGTTGAGGACTTTGAGGAGAGCAGTTTCTGTGCTATGGAGGGGGCGAAAGCCAGATTGGAGGGATTCAAGTAGGTTATACGCAAGGAGGTGGGAACGAAGTTGCGACGCAACGATACGCTCCAGGGTTTTTGAAAGAAAGGGGAGGTTTGAGATTGGGCGGTAGTTAATGAGAGAGGAGGGATCAAGACCAGGTTTCTTTAAGATTGTGGCGAATATTTGTGATTCTCTACAATGGAGATGGTAGAGGTTCTATCAATACGTTTTTTTCAAATGGTGATTGATAGATTTCTGGATCAAAGAATATGATAATAGTGGAGGAATGTGGCACTGAGGCATGTGATCTGCCACGATCTGAATGAATGGCAGAGCAGGCTCAAAGAGTTTGAAGGCCAACTTCTTTGTTCTTGTGTTTGTTTTCCAGTAAATTATACAGTTTTGTTGCATCATCAGAATATCATCTATATGCAAAGTGCGTATTATTGCATTTGTTGTTGTGTTAATGTCTGAGTTAGGTTGTGTTCTAAGGAATAAAAATAATGTCGAAGCATATGCTCTTTTGACAAAGTGATAGTACAGACATTAAATGATGTTGGGTGTCAGAATGTGGGTAATTTTTGCCTAAACCAATGGTCTTTGAGCAACTGTGATTCATTCACTATCAAATATAATTTGTCATTGATTTACATATGGAATTAAATTAGGCATGTTGTGAAATCAATGTCTGCCTTAATCCTGTCCGTTGCCCAACCAGGATCAAGTAGCACTCAATGTCTCCGCAACAACAGCATCTAAACATGGACAATGTTAAAGAATGGACAATGTTGCACCTTGGACCTCACTAAAAATAATGGCAAACCATGGACAATGCTTCACCAAAGTCAATTTCTCCTCATGGACATTGTATTACCATGGTAACTGTTTCATTTATAGAAAATGTTTTATGCACAATATTTTAACATGGACAACCAATCATCATTGATACTTTGCCAAGGACAATTACTCACCACAAACAATATTTTACAATTGAGAATGCCTCACCATAGACAAGCCATCACCAGGGATAATGCTTACCATGGACAATCTCACTCAATGGACAAGTCCAACAGTAACCATCTAATCCCATGGACAATGCTTATAACCTCGTCAATTTCTTGCAATTGACAGTGCATTACTTGATCATTTTCTCATCATGGATAAACACTTGTCATGGACCATACTTTTGCAAGGTTAGTAGTACACTGTAGACCATCTTTCACCCTGGCCAATCCCTTATCATGGATGGTGCCTTGTCATGGACACTGTGTCGTTGTATTTGGATGCACCATGGTTCACCCCAGACAATTTCTCAATAATGGACAGCTTTTCACCCTGGTGCATCTCCTGTCTTGACCAATGGTTCACTAATCCATCCATGGAGAATATCCGGCCTTGGACGAAACCTCACCATGGACACAGTTTTACCACCATAGGCAGTGGCCCACCAAAGACAATGCCTTATCCTGTCCATTTTCTCATTGACAAAACCTCACTTTGAAAGTTTGCAATGGAGAATTTCTTACTGACTTGACCATGGCAAACTTTCATCATTAGCACATTTTCACTGTGGTAACCTCTGGCTATAAGCAGTGTCTCACTCTGGACATAACTACGGACTGAGTCTCCCCGTGAAATTTACTGTGACAACTACAACACTCACTATAAAAACTGCACACCAGTACATGGAAAACGGATTCATGGGCCGACAAAGGATCAACAATTCTTCTTCTCTGCACCTCTGAAGAATATTTATGTTTTCAATGAGATTCAAATTGCCTGGTTCTAAGAAATATGTTTCACTTTGGGGGGGGGGGGGGGGGGGGGGGTGGAAAGCTGCAGCGTCTGGGAACAGAGATTGTGACAAGCCACTCTGTGCAAGAGTACGCTGGGCCTCGGGGGAGCGATCGCAGTAACCTATGGGCAGGAACACCTACGGTAAGGATCATACAAATCAAGGCAGAGAAACAGCCAGCCAACAAATCTTGCAGGCTCGTCCCAGTGCCGGTTGCATGGGAACAACAGTTGTCTAAACTGGGATCTAAATTTGATTGGGAAAGAAGAGGAAATGTGCAAGAGTTAATCTGGGAGAACAGTTGGCTGCTCGATGTATGTGCTGGAAGCTCAATGATGTCGATCAGCAAGACATGTTTTGTTTTATTTCGCACGAATTTGATGCCAACTGTTTTACGCGTGTCAGTGAAGCCGTTTTCACTTTTGAGGTCAAATACTGTTCTGATGAGATGGGATTCAGCAACATACATGTTTTGGTTCGATGGGCCAGGTTGGGTCAATATTTGAAGGCTTAATTTTTCAAATAGAAAATAACGATAGACGAACAACATATTTCACAATAATAACTTTACGCTCAGTCCTGCAGAGTGCCGACATGAATGAGCACTCACCCAAAGTTCACCCATGATAGCATTCACCTATCCTTAAGAATTACCTGATATATGGCACATCCGAGTTGAAGAACTCAATGGACGGGTTAGTTACCTGTGAGACTTTCCACGGTTTCATTCTGCCGTGATTCATGTTGTACACGGCTGCAACATTGCACATGGTTATCTTGCCCGTACATACACCACACACACTTCGCGATATCGCAGCAACTACGCCGGTGTTTCACACAGAATCACCGTATAGATCCGGACGCGGAATTAGAATTTCCTCCTATTCAATGCCCAATATATCAAATCTATCCATGGTAAAACCAATTAGGAGTTTAAAGTATGCAATTACGTCCACAAAAGAATCAAATGTTTACTATTGGGTTAACCTGTTCAAAAGTAAAAGTGCTTCTAGCACGCGTCAGCAGTTGGGTACACAATCATACACATACATACAAACGCACACATTTTGTTTTACACTGAAAACGATTTCTCACAGATTAAAGTGGTAATTGTCGCTACAAAATCGCCCTCACCACAACTCTACGCATATACAGCCACAAATCACAAGGCGTTCTTCAACAAAGGAAAGTAACAACCTCTGCCGGGTGAACAGAATTGTCGCCGCATTTAAAGTTCCTGCTTATTCTCTCTCTACAACAATAGCAACAACAAAAAAACAAGGTGCAGCAACAAACCGGAGCCAATGCTCTGCTTTCGTCACGGTCGGTATTAAAAGGTGTCCGAAGTCCTGATACTTTTGAGAACTGATCTGCGAAAACTTCTCCCGAGTGAGCGTCTTGTGCGGTAGAGTTTATAGGAGATTAAAACAAAACGATCATATCAGCGCAGAGTAAAGTATGGGACGTGTCTGGTACAGTTTATTCACAGGAAATCAGCCTGGCAAAATATGCAAACACTTCCAGTTGTCGTTATTTGTTGAATGGAGGTGAACCGCAACAGGAAAGGGGGTGACGTTGCCGATCTTTCGGTTCAGCTATCTGGAGGCAGGGGCACCTTAGACTGGGTGGGGAGAGGTGTGACAGGGCTGTTCTTCAGCCCCCGGGACAGTTACCGCCATCGTCCGACCCCGCACTATTAAATCCCACACACGATTCAAGTTTTATCAACACATCCGCACCAAGCAGAAACTGAAACTAGCGAAGGTTGCCTAATGTTTTAGGTGGGGCTGGAGAGCATCGCATTATGCGAAAGAGAAATTCACCATGCAATTGGAACAAATCGGGCCGGTTGGGAATGCATTAAAACAAACACAAAACAAAGGGTCATGTTGTTCGCGCCGCGGTTTAATTTGAAAGTGATCTTTTGCAAAGCCAGGTTGTTTCTGAACTGGGCTATCACCGGGATCCTGGAACCCCATAACACGAGTATCAGTTCAAGACCCGAACTTCAAATTGTTAAGGAATGCGTAAACTGAGCGCACTACCCGAGGTGCGATGCAGCGAATCGTACACAAGAAATCGCTCTGTGCAATCAACGATATTCCCTCCGCTCTTTGCTAATATGTTTCCCCTAATGATAATAGTGCCCGAGATTATTATAATTGGGGGAAACAGAAACAACGAGGGCCAAATGCATGCAGATAGTATAATGACCGGTTTTAATCACTGTCCGCTCTGCTTTGAAGTTTTTGTAATCCTGATTCTGAACACTGACCTAATTGAGGGACTGACTGGTCTGATACGATCTTATCAGATACGGTCTTATCAGCGCGTTTGATACATGAACGTCATGTCTCCGCCAATTACTAGGGCGCTGAATTCCTCTTGAGTTGACGTTCGTGAGGGTGCTTTTCTATTCGCGTGTATTTGTGTGTTTCAATGCACCACACTAATTTCAGATTGTTACCGGTCTTTTTTGTCCCCTGCCGTCCGTCCTTTGAGTAAACTATCAATTCATGAACTTCCACCTCATACATTATAAAAATGTACTTTCTGTTGTTTTCTTACTAATTTAGCAGTATAGATTCCTTATTTTAGCTGGTTTATTTCGGCGCAAGAGAAATATTGAATAAAGTAGGCTCATGTACAAGATTAGAATATGATATTTTGGCTCGAAAGATGGTCTAATGTAACTTATTTGTTATATTAAATTATTTGTTCTAACTGTTGAGGTCATCTGCTAATAGCTGGAATGTTGACTGGCATGTTAAAAGTAGCACATTTAGCATCAGAAAGACAGATATTGTGTCAATTGGGAACTAGAGCTTGTCATGATAAACATAACATCAGATTGACGTTGCCATTTCCGTGTGGTTTTAATAAATGTGTTTCACAAACAGACAACTTTATTTGACTCCTGTACAATCTGTATTGAGCCTAGCTCCGTTGTTTAAACAAAAACATTTATCAGACAGAAATTAATCGTATTGATTCCATTATATTTGTATCAATTTAACGACAATTGTGCAGAACTTTAATTTTAATTCTGTGCATTAATGGACCGATACTGTTTGGCTGCAACCTGTAATATCCAAGCACGAACATGTTAAAATTATAATGTGTAAAACACTCCATAGTTTGCCAGATTTCTGAAAAGATGTTAAGTGGGGATAGAAATGTAATTTTTTTAAATCATATTGGTTCTTGAAGTTTTACAATCCTGTTAATCACGGATGCATGGAAGGGATACGTACCTTCAGGTATAATTTACCTTGAGCGTGGTTGCATTCTACATTTGGATTTGACTAACACAATAAATAATTAGTGATACATTGAGAAAGGCGCCAGTCCACAAACATGTTATTAATAACCAGGCGTATCCCAAACAGCTGGAGCTATACATATTATTTTAGAGTTTTAAATCACATTATCCTATTTATGGTTTCATTCAAAGCAGTCATAATCTTTTCATGCGGCATTAAGCGCATGCTTCAAATTCAAAGAACCGACCGGTAATAAAATGACCATTACATTTTGGAGGAATGGTTATTTCAACATTACATAAATCCGGAGCTATAATTTTGCTGCTCATCCCAAATCCATATTGTTATCAATTATATAGTCACACCGCGTTTAAGACTGATAACATATACCTCCTACAGATGTGTTTACTGAAACAGGGATGCAAGTGCCCCGAGTGGAAATGTGACCAGGTGCTACTGTTCAGATAAATCGTGGCTAATCCCAGCACACTGTCCACTTGGTGGCGCACTGCAGAACTACCTGGCCATAAATTCCCCAAAGACCAAGTGCAAAAATAACAAATGTGTCTTTTTTCATGATCTGCCCCATTTTACAACAGTTGTTTTATTGGCCGCATTATGCATTCATGTCGCATCCTTATTTTAACGTAGATCTGTTCTGCAATAAATAACAACGTACACCAACTACATTGTATCAAAATCATGTAGCAGGTGAGTGAACCCCGCAAGTCGATTGCAGTTATTTCAAAGTGGGTGTTTTTAGTGAAAAAAAGTAGCATTTTATTTATTTTATTGTCCCCATGTGAAAAAGCTCTAAACCGAGAAACTTAACCAGTTGCGGATTTAATTTTCAGTTCAAGGTAAAATATTATATTAGTAAATATCAAACGCTCCAATACCGCCTGCTGTTTTAGCCTAGTTTTCTGCTCAGCCAAGACCTGAAATCAAACAATGCCAAATGTGATGGACTGCCTCAGTGTCCCAGATTCGTGCCTATGGCATGGGCACTTTCCCTAAGACCCAAGAAGTTGTAAAGAGTGTGTGCATGATATATGCAGCTTTCATTTTTGTTTACTTAATAGTCTTCAACAACTAGTGAGACTAGGCATCAATTAAAAGAAGAGCATTTTTGAAATGTAAGTTTAATCTTGGTCATGTCATTCCAAATAATGTTTTGATAGCAAAGATTATGAACATATTTGCTTCAAAATGAAACAATATCGTGGCTTGCTACATATTTGTTTAAACTTGTTTAAAACAAATCAGTAGCAAACAAACTAATGTTTCATGATCTTATTTGTAAGATAAGAAAATGTGATAGTCAATTTGCATTCAATATCCCATAGACATCAATAAAGTAAATGTTTTGGTGTTGGTTGAGGGATAAATGCTGACCAGAATGCTGGTTAACCCCCCTGCTTTTCTTCCATATAATAGAAGCTAAATACTTAGGATCAGGTTTCAATTGTGATATTGCCCTCACTGAAGCAGTCAGTTTTAAACTCTTGTAACTGGCAGATCAGGGTTCATTACTTGGTGTAATTTTTCAATGTTACTGTCAATAGTACTATGAGAAGTATAATCAAATTGATTGCAGAAAATGTTACCTGTAAATTCAAATCCTGCAAATTTCTTATGGTTCCTGATTATTTATGACCATCCTTTATTTTGACGATTTCTGAATTTGTATTTTTTTTATAGCCGTTGCCAAACCAATTGATATTTCATGACTTTATTTCCTGGAAATCAAATTTTGAAAGCTGTAAAATTTGATCAATTGAATTTCTAGGTCTTTGATTGAATAGCATTCTGAATTTCTTAATACAGGTACAATGAAAAGTGAAATCAAATAAATTAAGAACATAAGGTGATTTAGTTATCTTCCTGAGGTATTCACTTTCCCACCCCTGTTCACTTTGGCCACCCCTGTTCTCCCACATCTCACACTACTAATCCTTTACAATTTTATCCCGAATTACCTTAGCATTGTCAGAATAAACTTTGTTAATGCATCCTATGATTTCATTTGCTCTCTGAGTATGTGGGCTAATTCCACTCATACTTGCTCTAATGGATGAAATATGAAATACAAGAATATGATGTAATTAAAGTTATAATATCTTGTAATTATGCAATTAAAATTAAATAAATGGTTGTTCCTAATTTTTATTCATTTATGTGGGAAAATATTCAATATTTTACTGGAGTTGTTTAATTCCTTGACATAAGATTGTTATTTTGCCAATAAGGACATTTTGTAAAATAGCAGAAATTTATTGTTAATAAATGATTGTTAGCAATAAATTATTTGAAGTTTACTGCATAATCAATAATCAATACTGCTCATGCCCTTCAAAAATGTTCCACTTTTGAGAAAAAAATTGAGGCACATGGTCACTGAGATGTAAATATGTGGAGCATTTTTAATAAATGTACATAATTCTTACCTTATTTCTGAATACAATGATAACACACATTCAAAGGCGCATTACTGATTGTTGATAAATAAATTAAATGTATTAAATTTAACTTCTGGAGCTATGTATGGGAATCGACAGAGGAAACATGGCAGGGAAATAAAAAGGGAAAGCAACAAAGATTAAGAGGGGAAGATATAAGAGCAGAAAGGTTCTACTGCAGTTGTACAGGGTCATGGTGAGACCACACCTGGAGTATTGCGTACAGTTTTGGTCTCCAAATCTGAGGAAGGACATTATTGCCATAGAGGGAGTGCAGAGAAGGTTCACCAGACTGATTCCTGGGATGTCAGGACTTTCATATGAAGTAAGACTGGATAGACTCGGCTTGTACTCGCTAGAATTTAGGAGATTGAGGGGGGGTTCTTATAGAACCTTACAAAATTCTTAAGTGGTTGGACAGGCTAGATGCAGGAAGATTGTTCCCGATGTTGGGGAAGTCCTGAACAAGGGGTCACAGTTTAAGGATAAGGGGGAAATCCTTTAAGACCGAGATGAGAAAAACATTTTTTCACACAGAGAGTGGTGAATCTCTGGAACTCTCTGCCACAGAAGGTAGTTGAGGCCAGTTCATTGGCTATATTTAAGAGGGAGTTAGATGTGGCCCTTGTGGCTAAAGGGATCAGGGGGTATGGAGAGAAGGCAGGTACGGGATACTGAGTTGGATGATCAGCCATGATCATATTGAATGGCGGTGCAGGCTCGAAGGGCTGAATGGCCTACTCCTGCACCTAATTTCTATGTTTCTATGTTTCTATATTGAAGGGGGGGAAAGGTGATTCTGGACGGAATGGAATAAGAGATGAAATGGCTTATCTTAATTCATTTATTGTGTGCTATATTTATTTCTTTGTGCATGGATTTCATGTAGCAGCTTAGAATCCATGTTGAAATAATCTTCATAGATGAGCATGCTCTGTCTTTTGTCACATTTTTTTCTCTCGTACTTGCAGGTAAATTCTCCAAAAATACAGATTTAAATGACCTTACTGTCATATACAGCAGGGTGCAATGCAATTCCTTGTTCACTTGAAATGCACAGAGTTAATATATATAGAGGAATGATAACTGCAACAATTAATACGACTGCAAAACAGCAGAATAGTGTAAAGATTGAATGCAATCTGAAGTAGTGTAAAAGAAAATAAAGTATAATAATGTAATAACAAATAGAGGTAGAGTTAAGAGTGATGCCCCTGTCCCACTTAGGAAACCTGAACGGAAACCTCTGGAGACTTTGCACCCCACCCAAGATTTCCGTGCGGTTCCTGGAGGTTTTTGTCAGTCTCCCTACCTGCTTCCACTACCTGCAACCTCTGGCAACCACACGGAAACCTTGGGTGGGGCGCAAAGTCTCCAGAGGTTTCCGTTCAGGTTTCCTAAGTGGGACAGGGGCTTAAGAGTACATCATAGAACATAAAACAGTAGAGCACAAAAACAGGCCCTACAGCCCAACATGTTCTGTTCCGAACATAGAAATATGTTGTTAAGGTGGAAAGAGTTCAGAGAAGATTATGAGAATGTTGCTGGGTAGAGGGCCTCCACACAGGTTGTTCCGGCTTGCACTGCATTCCTTAGAGCTCAGGAGAAGGAGGCAAGGTCTTGTAGAGGTGCATAAAATCATGAAGGGAATTGATAGGGTAGATAGAGTATTTTACCCAGCATAGAATCATAGTATTCTACCAGCATAGTTACAGAGAAAGGTTGAACAAGTTAGGGCTTTATTCTTTGGAGCGCAGAAGGCTAAGGGGGGACTTGATAGAGGTTTTTAAAATGATGAGAGGGATAGACAGAGTTGACGTGGAAAAGCTTTTTCCCACTGAGAGTAGGGAAGATTCAAACAAGGGGACATGACATGAGAATGAAGGGACTGAAGTTTAGGGGTAACATGAGGGGGAACTTCTTTACTCGGAGAGTGGTAGCTGTGTGGAATGAGCTTCCAGTGAAGGTGGTGGAGGCAGGTTCGTTTTTATCATTTAAAAATAAATTGGATAGTTATATGGATGGGAAGGGAATGGAGGGTTATGGTCTGAGCGCAGGTATATGGGACTAGGGGAGATTATGTGTTCGGCACGGACGAGAAGGGTCGAGATGGCCTGTTTCCGTGCTGTAATTGTTATATGGTTATATGGTTATAGAAGAATCAAGGTCCAGAGGACATACTGTAGGTTTAAGGTGAGAGGAGAAAGGTTTAATAGGAGCCCGATGGGCAACTGTTTCAACCAGAGGTTGTTGGGTATATGGAATAAGCTGCCAGAGGGGATAGTTTAGGCAGGTACTATAATAACATTTAAAAGACATTTGGACAGGTACATGGATAGGAAAGGTTTAGAGGGATATGGGCAAAATACAGGTAGGAAGGACTAATGTAGATGGGGCATCTTGGTTGGCATAGGCAAGTTGGGACGAAGGGCCTGTTTCCATGCTGTATGACTGTGATTTTATGATACCACGACCATCACTTATCTACCTGCACATAATCCATAACCCTAAAGGTAGTTTAAAGTCTGTTTTTGGGGGAAACCTTAACTTTTCTATGTGGGGGAGGGGGGCAGGGTAAGGGGGAAACTGTTTCCCAGTCGCTTCCTGGCGGGGACGCGACTATTTCTCCGAGTCGTGTCCTCGCCCCCCACCTCGCGGCCTACCAGCTGGATCGGAGCGGCCTTTCCTGCTGGGGACCGAGAACTGGACCAGAGCTGCAACAGCGGTGGTGCAGTGCTGGATTCACCACGGAGCGGGCGATACTGACCTGGATCTCCGTTTGGAGCTCCGGAACGTTGGGCCGCTGCTCCAACATCGTGAAGCTCTGGTTTGGAGAGCTCCCGACGCGGGCGGCGCTGACCGTCATCACGGAGTCCTGGGGCCCTGGGCCAAGGGCCGCCAGCACCAGTCTCTGCCCGGTGCGGCCTGCGGACTTTGGGAGCCACGGGCTCCGGTAGGAGGGGGCCGACACTGTTGTCCAGACCGCTGAGGACGTTCCCCAGCCCCGACGTCGGACTTACATCACCCCGGCGAGCAGGCCTGAACATCGGGCCGTCCGTAGCGGCGACTGCGGAGGGCTCTGGGAGGCCCCGACCACGGGTGAACATTGGGGAACATTAGAGGAAGAGACTGACTTTGGTGCCTTCCCTCGCAGTGGGAACATTTGATTCTGCTGTGTGGGGATGTTTTTATGTTGAACTCTATCGTGTATTGTGTTCTTTATTTTTATTGTATGGCTGTATGGTAATCTCATTTCACTGTGCCATCTGGCACATGTGACAAATAAATGTATCTTGTATCCATTCCCTGCATAGATTTTACAAGATACAAGATACATTTATTTGTCACACAGCCTTTCCAAAATTATTTAAAATGCCACTAACATATCTGGGGTAGATAAAAGTGCTGGAGAAACTCAGCGGGTGAGGCAGCATCAATGGAGCGAATGAAAAGGTGACGTTTCTGGTCGAGACCCATCTTCAGACCCTTCTGGGTTACGTTGGGTAAATAAACGTGCCACGCATATCTCCTTTAAACTTTACCCCTCTCTGGTTTTTGAATGTTCCATCCTTGGCAATTACATATAATTTCACATCATTTTATATATTTCTATCAGGTTTACCCGCAACTTCTGACGTTCCAGAGAAAACAATCCAAGACTGTCCAACTATTCCTGTAGCTAATACCCCATAATCAAGGTATCATTCTGGAAAACCTCCTTTGTACTCTTTCCAAAGCTCCACAATTTTCCTCTAATGGATTTAATGCAGCAGATTTAAATCCATGTTGAAATGTTGTTAATGGTTAGGCATGCTCTGCTTTTTTTCATTCCATTTTCTTTCTCTCCTATTTGCAGGTAAGTTCTCCAAAGATTGAGATTCAGATCATCTTACTGTCAAATACAGCAGGGTGCAATGTACATGACATAAGGTAACTACCAAATAAGGTGATATTATCTCTGGGAAGTGGAAATAATGAAAGAGGCGATTATTCAGGAATCTGATATCCTGGGGAAGTCAGTGTTCCAAGTTTCTTTGAGGCTTCCATCTACTTTCAAACATCTTCACCCAGAAGGTGGAAGAGAGAAAAGACAAAGGCCAAGGTAGCAGATATCCTTTGGAAATATAACTAGAATTCCAGCCATCCTGATGCACGCACCATGAAAATTGACTGGAATTGATTGTGGATGACACAAATCTGGGTGGCAGTGTGAGCTGCGAGAACGATGCTTTGAGACTGCAGGGTGACTTGGATAGGCTGGGTGAGTGGGCAGATGCATGGCAGATGCAGTATAATGTTGATAAATGTGAGGTTATCCACTTTGGTGGCAAGAACAGGAAGGCATATTATTATCTGAATGGTGTCAGATTAGGAAAAGGGACAACGAGACCTGGGTATGCTTGTACATCAGTCATTGAAATTAAGCATGCAGGTACAGCGGACAGTGAAGAAAGCTAATGGCATGTTGGCCTTCATTGCAAGATGATTTGATTTTCAGAACAAGGAGGACCTACTGCAGTTGTACAGGGCCCTGGTGAAGCCGCACCTGGATTAATATGGGTGTAATTTTGGTCTCCTAATTTGAGGAAGGACATTATTGCTATTGAGGAAACATAGAAACATAGAAACATAAAAATTAGGTGCAGGAGTAGGCCATTCGGCCCTTCGAGCCTACACCGCCATTCAATATGATCATGGCTGATCATCCAACTCGGTATGCCGTTGCCTTCTCTCCATACCCTCTGATCCCCTTAGCCACAAGGGCAACATCTAACTCACTCTTAAATATAGCCAATGAACTGGCCTCAACTACCCTCTGCGGCAGAGAGTTCCAGAGATTCACCACTCTCTGTGTGAAAAAAGTTCTTCTCATCTCGGTTTTAAAGGATTTCCCCCTTATCCTTAAGCTGTGACCCCTTGTCCTGGACTTACCCAACATTGGGAGCAATCTTCCTGCATCTAGCCTGTCCAACCCCTTAAGAAATTTGTAAGTTTCTATAAAATCCCCTCTCAATCTCCTAAATTCTAGAGAGTATAAACCAAGTCTATCCAGTCTTTCTTCATAAGACAGTCCTGACATCCCAGGAATCAGTCTGGTGAACCTTCTCTGCACTCCCTCTATGGCAATAATGTCCTTCCTCAGATTTGGAGACCAAAACTGTACCCAATACTCCAGGTGTGGTCTCACCAAGACCCTGTACAACTGCAGTAGAACCCCCCTGCTCCTATACTCAAATCCTTTTGCTATGAAAGCTAACATACCATTCGCTTTCTTCACTGCCTGCTGCACCTGCATGCCTACTTTCAATGACTGGTGTACCACGACACCCAGGTCTCCCTGCATCTCCCCTTTTCCTAGTCGGCCACCATTTAAATAATAGTCTGCTTTTGAAGTACAGCGTAAGTTCACCAGGTTAAATCCCAAGATGGCAGGACAAAAATATGATGAAAGAATGGGTTGACTGGGCTTGTATTCACTGAAAATTAGGATCAGAGGGGATCTTATAGGAACATATAAGATTCTTAAAGGATTGGACAGACTAGATGACGGAAAAATTGTCCCAATTTTGGGGGAGTCCAGAATCAGGGGTCACAGTTTAAGAATAAGGGGTTGCCATTTAGGATTGAGATGAGGAAAAACTTTTTCACCCAGAGAGTTGTGAATCTGTGGATTCTCTGCCACAGAAGGCAGTAGGGGCCAATTCACTGGATGTTTTCAAGAGAGAGTTAGATTGAGCCCTTTGGGCTAAAGGAATCAAGGGATATGGGGAAAAACAGGAACAGGGTACTGATTTAGAATGATCAGCCATGATCATATTTAATGGCGGTGCTGGCTCAAAGGGCCAAATGGCCTGCTACTGCACCTATTTTTCGAAGTTTCAATGTTTTTTCTATGAATGGAAGGAAGACAAGCTCATGTTCACTGGACTATGTTAACTGCTGTCTGCATATTCAGGGGATGAAGTGCAGATCAATGGCATACCAAGCTGACCCATATGACCCATATGACCCATCTCATCAAAATACTTTCTATAGTGCATTTGTAGAAGTTTGTGAGCATCATTGCAGATACGCCAAATATTCTCCAATTCCTATGAAAGTAAATACAATGATGCACTTTCTTGATCAGTGAAAGGACTGTGTTAGGTTGCTGGTGATATGGATGTCCAGAAACTTGATGCCGTCGACCATCTCCACAGCAGCTATGTTGATGATGACATGGTTGTGTTCATCTCCTTGTTTACTTCAGTCATTAACCTTTACAGTGCCACCCCCGAGTGTACTCGGGTCATGGCCAGTAGTGAAAAAATAAACTTGGCAGTGAACAGGTTAAACAAATATTTTATTTTGCTCAATTTATGAGCTAGGTTATTGACCTGACACCATGATATTAACTTCCCCATATCTTTCCTATACTTCATCTCATCATTGTTAATCTGGCTGACAGCAGTGGTATCACTGGTGAATTTAATGATCGAGTTGGCATTGTGCTTGGCCACACAGTCATGGGTATACAAGGAATGAAACGGGGGACTGTGCACACAATCCTGGGGGCACAAGCGTTGAGATTCAGGGTGAGAAAATGTTTTGTTCAATTCTAACTGACTGATGTGTGTTGGTCAGGATATCCAGAAGTTGGTTGCAGATGGGAGTTCCCAAACCCATTGTACAGATGTGTAAAGTTGAGCTTATTCAATGTTAGAGTGTTGAAGGCTGAGTTGTCATCAATGAATAGCATCCTGGCAAAGATGTTCTTATTGTTCTTATGTTCAGATACAGGCCATTACCATTCTTTAAAAATACTTCATTGGGCAGTTGTCATTGAGATGGGTCATTTTAATTTTCTTCAGGACTGGAATGATGGAGGTTTCCTCAAAGCAAATCTGAGCCGTAGATGTAGTAGACATCTTGTATTTATTTATTTTTTAAAGATACTTGATTTGTTATCCATGTGTAGTGGTTCAACCTGAGTGTGGGTCTGCGCTCAGGATTGAAATAAACTCAAGAGTTTAATTCGCACATCTAAACATGTGCAGAAGAACCAAGCAGATTGTTTAGTGCAAAGAGAGAGGTGCCAATGTAGTACTGTTGGAGGTGTCATCTTTCAGATGAAATATTAAAGCAAGGTCCATCTGCTCCCTCACAAGGATATAAAAAATTCTTGGCACTATTGTGAGAAAGACCAGAGGAGTTTTATCAAGGATGTAATGTTTAACTCTCAATTCAACACCAATAAAATGCAGATATCTGGCCTTTTTTACATTGGTATTTGTGAGAACTGAGTGTACGCAAACTGGCAGCTGTGTTTTCCATATTACAATGACCACACTTATAATACTACTTAATTGACTGTACAGTAGATTGGGACTTTTTTCCCTTGTATGCATAGTACCCTCACTTCAAAAGTTAGGCGTAATTGCTTTGGGATGTCTTGAGATCATTAAAGACATTAAATAAATCCAATTATTTCTTGTTTTACTCCTCTTCATATAATACTAAGACTCAAACAGTTTCAACTGATCAGTCATCTCTCAGTTATATAACTATCTAATTAACATCTGGCAGTGACCTATTTAGAGTTGCCTGTAAGTTTAGTGTAACTCATGACCTGAAGAACAGATGGTGGGTGAAATGAGCACAGGGGATCCAGCAGCTGGCTGATAACCATAACATGCATGGCTTGTTTAGTGATGTCAATACAATCTATGACCTAAATACCCAAGGGTCCACTCCACTGAGAGACTAGAATGGAGTACGTCAAATACTGAGGAGAGTCAATGCTTGCTGAAAATGAGATGCAAAGGTCTCCTCAATTAATATCTTTGATGTGAATATCCATGATTCCATTCCACAGGACATTGTGACAATCTTGGTGCAGTCCCATAAGGCAATAAGTCATAGGAGCTGAATTAGGCCATTTGGCTCATTGAGTTTGCTCCATCATTTGATTATGGCTCATCTATGCTTCCCGCTCAACCCCATTCTCCTGCATTCTCCATATAACCTTTGACACCCTCACTATTTAAAATGTAAGTCGACAAGGCATACATCAGCTGAAAAACAATAATGTTTGTGCAGCAAAAAGAATCATGCTGAAGTATTAAAGCATGGTGAAAAAGTAACTTTGATGTGAATTCATGACCCAATTTCCTTCATCTGGGAATGAGCACATCCAGTTGATCTCAGAGATACCATCATTATGACCATCTTCCAGTAATGAGTCTTCTGTTTGATGTATTTCCAAGGAGGTCTCCAAGGCTGTCTGCCACAGGAAAATCACTGTAGGGATCCCCTTCAATTGCCTCCTTCCAGAAATGTAATGTGGATCCCATCCACATCCATAGAAGTAAAATGGATGTGATTTTCACCACATAATAAATTTAAGAGAACTATAATCTGGAGTACCAACTATTGCATGTCGGCTTTTCCACGTCTTTGACCACCAAAGGACATAAATTAAGGAGAATCCGTCTCAATATTGTCTGTCCTTAGAACTTTGTGATGATTGTGGTATTAGTTATAAGGCGAGGTTGGACAAACTTAGATTGTTTACTCTGGATCAGCAGAGGTTGAGGGGAGAGTTGATAGAAGCACAGTATATAAAATTGTGAGAGGTGTGAATAAACTATACAGTCAGGACCTTTCTTGCTGGGTGGAAATGTCAAAGACTAGAGTGCATAGATTCAAGGTGAGAGTGAGAAAGTTTTAAGTAAATGCGTGGGGCAAGTTTTTTACACAGAGGATAGTGAGTGTCTGGATCATGCTGGCTCGGGTGGTGATGGTGGCAGATATCATAGTGGCATTTATGAAGCTTTTAGATAGGTATTTGGATATGCAGAGAATGGAGGGGTATGGATCATGTTCAGACAGGTGATATTAGTTTATCTTGTTATCATGTTCGCCACTAACATGTTCCTGTTCCTGATGCATTGTTCTATGTTTAAAAGTCTATGTTCTATTCCATGTTTGCTTCACAAGCATCCAAAGATTCTAACCACTGAGCACAAGGCAAACTTAATCCCAGTGAATTATGAGTCAAACAAGACTGTGTCATCACACATTCAGAAGCAGTGGCTAAATTCCAGCTCAGTGTTGATTGTGCTGAAGACAGAGCTTACACTAAATATTTGAAGATGGATAGTAAAGCAGGTTCCATTCAGTTAATATTTCAAGCCAGTGACATTTCATCAGGACTGGGAAAGTTTCTTCGATTTTTGGGAAAGGTCAACAACATATAACATCAACCTTTTATTTCTCTGAAGATGCTGTCTGACTGGTTGAGTATTTGTAATGTTTTCACATTTTATTTCAAACTGCCAACATTTACAGTTTTAATTTTGGGATTGTTGATATTAATTACCGGAAAGGTCATCCAACACCTTGCAACTTTGCAAAGCATGGGTTAGACTGCACATGGTATATTGTGTGCAGTTCTGGTTGCCTTGCCACAGTACCAGAATGATGTGGTTGCTCTAGAGAGAGTGCCGAGGAAATTTAACAGGATGCTGCCTGTATTGGAGAACTGGCTACGGTAGGCTAGTCTTATTTTCTCAGGTGTGTAAGGGAGCTGAGGAATGCCTTGATAAAGGTAAATATAATTATAAGAGGCAAAAGTAGAGTTGATAGAATATATTTTTCTATGGCAGGGGTATCATAACCTAGCTGCCATAGGTTTAAGGTGACACCTGGAACGTGCCGCTAGAGAAGGTAGTGGAGAAGGTAGTGGAGTCATATGCAATCACTATGTTGAAGAGACATTTAGAAAGGCACTCAAATGGCCAAGATGTTAATGTAGATGGGAATAAGGTCTGCATGATTGTGGAAAGCTAAAGGACCTGTTTCTGTGGTGTACGATTCTATGGATCTATGACTTTATTTACACCTCATTTTAAATTAAGCATCTGATATCATAGGAAGGATGTCAACAAAATAGAGAGAGTACAGATGAGATTTACTAGAATGTTGCCTGGGTTTCAGCAACTAAGTTACAGAGAAAGGTTGAACAAGTTAGGTATTTATTCTTTGGAGCGCAGAAGGTTAAGGGGGGGACTTGATAGAGGTCTTTAAAATGATGAGAGGGATATACAGAGTTGACGTGGATAAGCTTTTCCCAGAGAGTAGGGAAGATTCAAACAAGAGGACATGACTTGAGAATTAAGGGACAGAAGTTTAGGGGTAACATGAGGGGGAACTTCTTTACTCAGAGAGTGGTAGCTGTGTGGAATGAGCTTCCAGTGTAGGTGGTGGAGGCAGGTTCGATTTTATCATTTAGAAATAAATTGGATAGTTATATGGATGGGAAGGGAATGGAGGGTTATGGTCTGAGTGCAGGTAGATGGGACTAGGGGGGACTACGTGTTTGGCACGGACTGGAAGGGCCGAGATGGCCTGTTTCCGTGCTGTAATTGTTATATGGTTATATGATTATATGGTCATTTCATTTCCTCAAACTTTGGAAAGCAAATATATTGTATGTTATTCAGTTTTATCACAGTGTATGTCAGTAGGCTCAGCTAAACATTGAACAATATTTCCTGTTGGAGTTGGAGTTACTATCTTGGGCATAAAAATAACCTGCTCATATTGAAATTGCGTTTGTTCTGCTTAAGCACACTTTGATGCCACAATATGTCACAAACATGTGCTATTAGCGCAAGTTTTTAAACATCATATTCTTAAATTTTGCTTTTGAAATTTTCCTTACTTTACACAAAAGAGATAACTTGGCATTGTTTGATCAACACAGGGTTTGTTACAAATATTAACATTTCAAATCACAGCAATGTGATTTAAATGATCAATAATATCTTTTATATACAATCATTATTAAGAATGAGATTGGTGTATACTAGCAACTTCCTTCATGTTTTATCTAAATTCAAAACATTTCCAAACGATTATTCATTCTGAATTTTACATCTTAATATTTTGTGTTTCCTTGATGGCTTGAAAAGAAGCTAAATGACAATAGACAATAAACAATAGATAATAGGTGCAGGAGTAGGCCATTCGGCCCTTTGAGCCAGCACCGCCATTCAATGTGATCATGGCTGATCATCCCCAATCAGTACCCCATTCCTGCCTTCTCCCCATATCCCCTGACTCCGCTATCTTTAAGAGCCCTATCCAGATCTCTCGTGAAAGTATCCAGAGAACTGGCCTCCACTGCCCTCTGAGGCAGAGAATTCCACAGACTCACAGCTCTCTGTGAGGAAAAAGTGTTTCCTCGTCTCCGTTCTAAATGGCTTACCCCTTATTCTTAAACTGTGGCCCCTGGTTCTGGACTCTCCCAACATCAGGAACATGTTTTCTGCGTGTCCAAACCCTTAACAATCTTCTATGTTTCAATAAGATCCCCTCTCATCTTTCTAAACTCCAGAGTATACAAGCCCAGCTGCTCCATTCTGTCAGCATAAGGACAGTCCCGCCATCCCGGGAATTAACCTTGTAAACCTATGCTGCACTCCCTCAATAGCAAGAATGTCCTTCCTCAAATTAGGGGACCAAAACTGCACACAATACTCCAGGTGTGTTCTCACTATGGCCCTATGCAACTGCAGAAGGACCTCTTTGCTCCTATACTCAACTCCTCTTGTTATAAAGGCAACATGCCATTCGCGTTCTTCACTGCCTGCTGTATCTGCATGCTTACTTTCATTGACTGATGAACAAGGACCCCTTTACTTCCCCTTTTCCCAACTTGACACCATATAGATAGTAATCTGCCTTCCTGTTTTTACTACCAAAGTGGATAACCTCACGTTTATCCACATTAAACTGCATCTGCCATGCTTCTGCCCACTCCCCCAACCTGTCCATGTCACCCTGCATTCTCATAGCATCCTCCTCACAGATCACACTGCCACCCAGCTTTATGTCATTTGCTAATGTTACTTTGAATCCCTTCATCTAAATCATTGATGTATATTGTAAATAGCTGCGATCCCAGCACTGAGCCTTGCGGTACCCCACTAGTCACTGCCTGCCATTCTGAAAGGGACCCGTTAATCCCTACTCTTTGTTTCCTGTCTGCCAACCAATTTTCTATCCATGTCAGCACTCTACCCACAATACCATTTGCCCTAATCTTGCCCACTAATCTCCTATGTGGAACCTTATCAAATGCTTTCTGAAAGTCCAGGTACACTACATCCACTGGCTATCTCTTGTCCATTTTCCTAGTTACATCCTCAAAAAATTCCAGAAGATTAGTCAAGCATGATTTCCCCTTCGTAAATCCTTGCTGATTTGGACCGATCCTGTTATTGCAATCCAAATGTGCCTCTATTTCATCTTTTATAATTGACTCCATTATCTTCCCCACCACCGATGTCAGGCTAACTGGTCTATAATTCCCTGTTTTCTCTCTCCCTCCTTTCTTAAAAAGTGGGATAACATTAGCTACGCTCCAATTCACAGGAACTGTTCCTGAATCTACAGAACATTGGAAAATTATCACCAATGCATCCACAATTTCTAGAGCCACTTCCTTATGTACCCTGGGTTGCAGACCATCAGGCCCTGGGGATTTATCAGCCTTCAGTCTACCCAGCACCATTTCCTGCCTAATGTGGATTTCCTTCAGTTCCTCCGTCACCCCAGATCCTCTGGCCACGAGTGAAGACGGGTCCAAAGTACCTGTTCAACTCATCTGCCATTTCCTTGTTCACCATAATAAATTTGATTAGTTGTCACTTTCTTCTGGGCAGGATTATGGGTGGGACAAAACAAATACTGCTGGAGGAACTCAATGAGTCCGCCAGCAGGTTATTTTGCTCCAGATTCCAGCATTTGCAGACTCTGGTATCCCCATTGTGAGTAGGATGCTCTTTGTAGCATAACATTTTCAAAAGTAGCACAAGAAGTAATTGCAAGATAGACACAAAATTCTGGAATAACTTAGTGGAACAGGCAGCATCTCCGGAGAGAAGGAATGGGTGACATTTCGGGTTGAGACCCTTCTTCTTGACCCAGAACGTCGCCCATTCCTTCTCTCCAGAGATGCTGCTTGTGCCGCTGAGTTATTCCAGCATTTTGTGACTACCTTCGATTTAAACCAATCTGCAATTCTTTCCTACACAAGAGGGAATTGCAACTTGTGTCGCTTTGAATCGGATTTGCACTTAAATTCTATGAATATCCACCCCAGTTACAATGATTTATGGATTGCATTGAAACACCTTTACACAACTGAATATAAGCTCCTAGCTGTTATTTGTTTATCTTGCTGCAACCTGATCTGTGCTAATGTTGCTATTCAACTACAACACCAACTTACATTTAATTGTAGCTGGGCCCCTGATATCGTGCTCTTTTTTCTCTAATGTTATCTCAGAACTATTGTATTCTTTTCTAAAAAAACTTAATTTGTGATCAGTATTTCATTATAACAGCCCTTGTTTTAAATGAACACTGTTGGATATGGTCATTGTATGTCTTCTGATGTTTTTATTAAAAATCAAAGGAACAATATATCCAACTGCTTCACAATACATTACTGTAAAAAGATTCAAATAGTCAAGTGAAGAGTGTTTAATTATCAAATGTACCAATAAACTGAACAATGAAATTCTTACATGCAACAGCATAACATGCCTATAAACAAAATACACATTGATATTATCTAATAAATAAAACAAAAATTTAATAAATTAATAACCCGAGGACCAGTGCAGAAAAAGCCCGAAGACCTCAGTGCAACCAAAGATAGTCCATAGTTTATTGTTGAGGATAGTATTGTGTAGTGTTGAGAAGCCTGATGGTTGTTGGGAAGAAGCTATTCTTTAAGCTGGTGGTGATGGTTTTCAGACCCCTGTACCTTCTTCCCGAATGGTAGGAGTGAAATGAGAGCATGTCCATTGTAGTGTGGGTTTTTGATGATAAGCCGCTTATAAATGAGGGTTTACCAAAGGTTTGACCGAGGTGGTAGATTATAAGGAGCATCTGAAATGGGAGAAAAGGTGGCAAAAAAGGAGAGATATAGAGAGGGAGCTCCAAACCTTAAGGCCTTAGTAGCTAAAGCTGTGGTCACGGACATCTCATTTGATGTCAACTGATTTTGGTAACTTGTGCTTGCCGTCTGTGACTTCTTTCAATTAATTAATCTGAGTAAGTATAGTAATTGTTATTAAAATATCACCTTTCTGATATTGATATTATAATATCACCCTTGGAATGCGCCCGGACCTGATGGCATACCCCGTCGAGTTGTCAAAACCTGTGCAGACCAACTGGCAGGAGTTTTTGCGGACATTTTCAATCTCTCACTTCTGAGGTCTGAGGTTCCCTCCTACTTTAAGAGGGCATCAATAATACCGGCTCCCAAGAAGAGTAAGGTGACGTGCCCCAATGACTATCGACCAGTGGCACTAACGTCCGTGGTGATGAAGTGCTTTGAAAGGTTTGTTATGGGGCAAATCAACTACTACCTCAATAACAACCTCGACCCACTACAGTTCGCCTACCGTCACAATAGGTCCATGGAGGATGCAATCTCACTGGCTCCCCACTCCATGCTGGACCAATTGGACAATAAAAACAGTTATGTCAGGCTGTTGTTTATAGACTTGTACATTCTGGAGTTTAGAAGGACTATTTAGGGTTTGGACACGCTAGAGGCAGTAAACATGTTCCTGATGTTGGGGGAGTTCAGAACCACGGGCCACAGTTTAAGAATAAGGAGTAAGCCATTTAGAACGGAGACAAGGAAACACTTTTTCTCACAGAGAATGGTGAGTGTACAATTGTCTGCCTCAGAGGGCAGTGGAGACATGTTCTCTGGATGCTTTCAAGAGAGAGTTAGATAGGGCTCTTAAAAATAGCGGAGTCAGGGGATATGGAGAGAATGCAGGAACCGGGTACTGATTGGGGATGATCAGCCATGATCACATTGAATGGCGGTGCTGGCTCGAAGGGCCGAATGGCCTACTCCTGTACCTATTGTCTAATGTCTATTGATTATAATCAAATACAATTGATGGAGAATAGCGAAAGATACATAGAGTAGATACAGAATGTAGTTCTCAGCATTGTAACGCAGCAGTTCCATAGACAAAGTCTAATGTCCGCAGTGGTGTAGAGGTGATTCAGGCAGTACCTTAGCTTCTGAAAGGATTATTCAGAAGTTTGATAACAGAGGGGAAGTAGCTGCTGTTGAGTCTGGTGGTGCATGCTGTCAAGCTTCTGTACATTCTGCAGGGAGAAGAAGGAATGACTGGTGTGGGACGCATTACAAAGCAATGAGCAGATTCAGGAGACTGAGCACCTTGAACCAATCTCCAGAGCTCACAGTATCGTAATCATGATTATAATAACATATGAGGAATTTGATTTGCCATACATTCATACCAATAAAGAGCAACAAAACACACAAAATACATTTTAACATAAACATCCTCCACATTCCTCACTGTGATGGAAGGTGAAAAAAAAGGTTCAATTTCTTCCCTTCTTCCGTTGACGGGACAGTCTTGGCTCCTGCAGCTGGCGGTTGGGCCCTCCGCGTCAGAGCGATCATGCTCCCACATCGGGGGTGGGAGGGGGGGGGGGGGGGGATCTCAGCTCCCCCGCGCGGGCGTATATTAGTTCCAAAAAAGACACTTTGGATATGCAAGCAGAAATAGACGCATTGCATAAAAAAGGAGTAACTGAGAGATCAGTTCATGGAAACTATCAATATATCTCTAACATATTCTCGAGGGAGAAGAGAAATGGTGGATGCCGTATCATCCTTGATTTGGCAAACATCAACACAAATGTGCAGTATAAACATTTAAAAATGGAAAATTTCCATACTACTAAGCAGCTAATTACTGAGGGTTGCTTTATGGCATCTATCGATCTTAAGGATGCATATTATTCGGTTTCTATTCACAAGAATCACCGGAGATATCTGAAGTTTAGCTGGATGGGGCAGCTATGGCAATTTAAGGTTTAAGCTCAGCCCCTCGGTTATTTACCAAACAACTTAAACCAGTGCTTGCCCTGCTTAGAGCTGAAGGGCATATTATTGTGGGCTATATAGATGACATTCTGATTATCGGGAGAACACTGCATCTCGCAAAGCTAGCTGTTTCAGCTGCCAAACTCATATTTGAGAAATTGGGATTTGTCATCCATCCAGCCAAATCCAGACTGATACAAACTAGGTCTATTACTTATTTAGGGTTTATTATCAATTCAGTGGAGATGTGTGTGACCTTGCCCATGGGGAAAAAACTAGATTTGGTAGAGGCTTGTTCTACTCTTCTGATTAAGGAGAAACCATCTATCTGCCAGGTTGCTAGGCTAATTGGCAAAATAGTAGCTGCTTTCCCAGCCGCATGTTTCGGGCCTTTGCATTATCGGAATCTGGAGCGTGCAAAGGATCAGGCACTTAGATTCCACAAAGGTTATTTCGACAGACCTATGCAGTTGTTGTCCGAAACTAAAGCTGAATTACGATGGTGGATTGCCAATGTTCATCATTGTTCCGGCGGCTTTCTGTCTAGCAAACCTACAACAACACTGCAGAGTGATGCTAGTGAACTGGGATGGGGTGCAACTAATACCGTCTCTAGTTGTGGTAGATGGAAGAAGGAGGAGTTACGCCTTAGTCGTAAATATGGTATCAATTATCTGGAAATGCTGGCAGCATATCATGCCTTGAAAGCATACTGTGGGAAGATACATGATGTGCATATTAGACTTCAAATGAATAACTCTACGGCAGTAGCATATGTTAATCAAATGGGTGGAGGTAAATCAGTATCCTGTGATACTTTGGCTAAACTTATTTGGGATTGGTGTATAGATAGGAGCATTTGGTTTTCAGCTGCTCATTTGCCGGGTAGATTTAATAGGGTAGCAGATGCTAGATTTCGAAGATTCAATGATCAAACTGAGTGGATGTTGAATCAGGCAGTATTCTATGACATTATAGCTTGTTATGGATCACCAGATATTGATTTGTTAGCCTCCAGGCTTAATCACCAATTATCACGTTATGTAGCCTGGCAACCAGACCCAGGGGCAGAGGCTATAGATGCATTCTCTATAGACTGGGGGGGAGTGTTCTTCTATGCTTTCCCTCCATTCTGCCTCATTGGACGATGATTGCAAAAGATAATGCAAGACAACGCATCAGGTATTTTAGTAGCTCCTAATTGGTCTACGCAACCATGGTTCCCTTTATTGAAAGGATTATTAAAGGAACCACCCATGGTTGTTCACAGGCATAAACATGTGCTAATTCAGCCTGTCTCTCGGGTACCTCATCATCTACATGATCGTATCGGCCTGTTAATTTGCAGAATCTAAGAAGGCCTTTTGTGGGGCTAGGATTATCCGACCGGACAGTGGATATAATAACTGCAGCTTGGCGTGACGGCACAAAGAAGCAGTACGTCTCATATATCATCCAATGGGAGAACATTTGTGAAAATGCACATATAAATTACTTTATGGCAGGTATAGCCGATGTGTTGGAATTACCTTCAATTTTATATTTTGAGAAAAATTTAAGCTACAACGCTATTAACACTGCTCGTAGTGCTTTGTCGTCATATTTAGCGCTGAGGTCTGGATATCAATCTGTGGGTTCTTACCCACTGGTATCCAAATTCATGAAGGGTTATTTTAATAGAAACCTCCGAGGCCCAGATATAGGGAGGTATGGAACGTTAAAATATTATTAAGGCTGCTTCACAGTTTGGCACCGGCTGCATCATTGTCTTTGTCCCAGCTCACTTACAAATTGGTTATGCTTATGGCGCTCATCTTAGCACCACGAGTTCAGTCTTTACAGAAACTGAGGCTGGATAATGCAATTATATCTGATAATAAAGTAACCTTTTATATAGATGAATTAATTAAGCAGAGTAGGTCAGGTGCGTTGGGTTATAAGTTGGAGCTCTTGGCGTATATACTAGATCGCAGGTATTGTGTGGTCACCTATACTAAAGAATACATCAAGGTTACAAAAACCTTTGAGGCAGCGAGCAGGCTGTCTTCATCAGTTATAAAAAGCCACACAAAAGGGTAACGGTGCAAACCAATTCTAGGTGGTTAAGATGCATATTAGCAGATGCGGGAGTGTATACTGATATATTTAAATCTCACTCTACCAGGGCTGCAGCTACTTCGGCAGCAAGTAATATGGAAGTTCCGCTGGATCACATTCTTGCGACAGCAGGATCGGCCGATGAGCGAACTTTTCAGACATTTTACAATAAACCAATTAACAGGCCTGGTTTATTTGCTAGCAGAATTTTAGGTTGTGTTAATTGAATCAAGTGGTTATCCCTGGTGTAAAGGGACTGTTTTCCATTAAAGCAAAGACATGTTTGCAAATTAACATCATATTTTCCATGAAAACATTCGGCTCCAATACCGAATGAACTTTCTGAGAAGTAGGGTTGTGAGTGGAGGGCACATATCCCCTCACTTCAACTTCTCATAAAATAAAGATCAAACTTCAAACGGTAAGTTCTCGTTTAATCTTTCTATTTTCACTGAGTGCAGCACTGAAAGTTGTTTCTGCATTGGAGTTGCAACCCAAACTGCATTGTATGTAGTTTTGTCCTCCTAATTTGAGGATGGAAATTCTTGCTATTGAGGGAGTGCAGCGTAGGTTCACCAGGTTAATTCCCAGGTTGACGAGACTGACATATGATGAAAGAATGGATCGACTGGGCTTAAATTCACTGGAATTTAGAAGGATGAGAGGAGAAACATATAAAATTCTTCAGGGATTGGACAGGCTAGGTGCAGGAAAAATGTTCCCAATGTTGGGGGAGACCAGAACCAGAGGTCACAGTTCAAGAATAAGAGTTATGCTGTTTAGGACTGAGATGAGGAAAAAAAAACATTTCACCCAGAGAGTTGTGAATCTGTGGAATTCTCTGCCACAGAAGGGAGTGCAGGCCAGTCCACTGGATGTATTCAAGAGAGAGTTAGTTATAGCTCTTAGGGCTAACAGAATCAAGAGATATGGGGAGAACGTAGGAATGGGGTACTGATTTTGGATGATCAGCCATGATCATATTAAATTGCAGTGCTGGCTCAAAGGACCGAATGGCCTACTCCTGCACCTATTTTCTATGTTTCAAACACACCTTTCTGACTTGAGATATCACCCAACAGCCGACATATTAATTCTCCCATTCAGTCAGCTCCCACCTCACCATTCTATGCCTTGCCTTTGTTCGGATATTCAGGCATAAAATAAATTTGCATTTGAAGGTTGCCAGGGAACAATGAATATTTGAGAATATTTCTCCCTAGCAAGATCTTGTGCGGTGCTTATGTTAGAGCACTGAAGAGAACGTGATATCTCATGACACAAAATGAATGACGTATCACTTCTCCCTCATCATGGCATTGGTATTGGTTTATTATTATGTATACCGAGGTACAGTGAAAAGCTTTTATTTGTGTGCTATTCAATAAAATCAGATATTACTAAACTTGAATATAATCATGCCATCTTGGTTGCATAAAATGATATTTTGGAAAAATTGAAAAATAAATAAAATTATATTACACTTTGTGGCATTTTGTGAAATTAGGTGCACCTGCTGCCTGAATATGTGAGGCACCTGAAAGTGATACTGCCTCATGATGTTTGTAGAGTTATAATTACCCATCATAGTTTCAGCACAACCTGAATCGAACCCTGAGAGCCTCTGTACATTTACAGTTGTACACCGATCCAAGTTTCAAGGGACACACTATGTGTACTCATTTTGCCCAGGTGCACATACTGAAACATGAGTCTACTGATTTTTCTAAACAATATGTTCATCAGGTACTCATAATGCCATAGAGTTATGCAGAGCAACACGCAGATCCCGTGAATTTTGTCATCACCATCATGTTGATCTAATAGAACAGATATTCATGGTGGCTCCATCACTTTTCAAAACAGACCAGGATGAATGAAGTCATAACAAGAATCCACGGGCTGAGAAGTGTCCTGGAAGAACAATCTATTTGACTGGTACGACATTCACCACTCTAAACATTCCTAACCTCCACCATGGTGGCTACCATAATGAAATGATCTGCAGTTAGTCCCTTATGCTACTTGGGTTGCTGCTGGAGCTTGATCTTAACAAAGCAGATCCCTTTTCCAGCATCTAAAACCTTCACTCCCATCACTACCATCATGACATGGCTGCAGTGCATAGCGTCAAGAAAATGGACCAACCAACTTAGCAAGGGCTCTTTGACGCCACCTCTTAATGATTTGGATACCTAAAAGGAGAGTTACAGCAGAAACAAGGAAAAATGCTAGACTACTACTTCCAACTTATTGACATAAAGTGTTGGAGTAACTCAGTTGGTTAGTCAGCATCTGACCCGCAGTGTTACTCCAGTATTTTGTTTCCTTTTCTGTAAAGCAGCCTCTGTAGTTCCTTATTTCTACACTTCCAATGTATTACTTATTACTGCTCTAGCTGACATATTATCCAGAAATGGGAGTGAAGTGCTGATTGTTCAAGGTCAGAGACAAACACCTGGAGGTATCCATCTCATTGCAGAATCTTTAGATGTGGAACATCACACAAAGTTCCAGTATATTCAATGTCCATCTACTTTCAAATAAAGTGATCCACATAGAAATCTAGAACCGGACCCCTGGCCAACTTTCCTCCCTCTTGCTTTCAGGATATTCAAGAGGTATGAAGGACCTCACGGCTGTGCATCAGGAGTGCACAGAAAGAATGCATAAGTAGTGGACCATCTCCCAAATAACCCATCTGGCCACCACCCTATCAGCAGTTACTATGGATGATGTGCAAGGAGTATTTACCAAACGCTCTTGACGACTGCTACACAACCATTACTGCGCCATTCCCCGATTGCACTTTGATAAATCTGATCACCTGCCTGAGCTTCCACTCTCTGCTTAAATTCAGAAACTGAAGTGAGATGATCTGCTCTGGAAAATCACACCTATACCTCTACTTCTTGAGGAGACCTAGGAAATTTGGCATGTGTAGAGTGACTCTTAAAAGTTTCTATAGATGCACCAGTGAAAGCATACTGTCAGATTGCATCACAGCCTGGTTTGTGAACAGCTATGCCCAAGGCCGCAAGAAATAGCAGAGTTGCAGATGTAGCCCAGTCCATCACACAGACCAGACGTCCCACCCTTCATTCCATCTACACATGCTGCCTTGGAAAAGCAGCCAGCGTAATCAGAGACCTGTCCCACTTGGTCATTCCTTCTTTTCCCTGCTCCCATCTGGCAGAAGGTACAGAAGCTTGAAAGCGTGCACCACCAGACGCAGGACAGCTTCTTGGCTTCTGTTATCAGGCTTCTGAATGGTCGTTCCATAAGCTAGAGTACTGTTCAATTCACCTCTATGCCATTGAGGACTACAATGCTGAGTGGAATATTCTGCACCCTATACCTTCCCCCTTTGCTCTATCTATTGAGTTTGAACCAATTGCATTTATGTAAGATTGCATTATGCATATCTGTTTGAATAGTTTGCAAAACAAAACTTTTCACTGTACCTGGGCACATGTGACAATAATAACCCTAAACCTAAGCCGACAGTTCCCACATTGGCCTCATTAGCAATTAGCCCTCTCAGGATCCACAAAACTGAAGTGAATGCAAGGGACTGCCGAAGAAGTATATGCATGACCATAAATTACCAATTTATTTTAATATAATTTCTTGGGATTCTCGGGATCCTGACACAGAAACATGCATATGCACACACACACACACACACACACACACACACACACACACACACACACACACACACACACACACACACACACACACACACACACACACACACACACACACACACACACACACACACACACACACAATCATGCGTTGTCCATAATTCTGTCAGTACCCCTGTTCCTTGCTACTTGGTCATTTGCCCGTTACAACTGAAAATGTCCTCCTCCTTTGAAAAACAAGCCAATCTTTTTCAAAGACTGGAGTTAATACTCTAGTATTATTCCAAGCTGCAATGGGTATCAAGTAATTACCTATTAACTTAACATTTTGCTTATATATGCTTTTCCTTTTGATATTAACCATCAAATTGTTGCGATCTATATTTTTTAAAAGCTTTAAACCTGTCCAAAAGTCTCCAGTTTCTCTGATGAAAATATCTTCAGCTCCTCGAACCTTCACTGATAAATAAGAGCCTGATCTGGTTGGTTTGGTATCTTGCCATATGGTGTATTTATGCATAGAGCAACCAGAGATAATTGTGCCCAATTTGTGTCAATATTTATGTAAATTTTATGACACATTTATGGTATAACAAGAACATCAGTTTTCACAGTCTATTCTTCCAACTTGCCACTGAAATGATGCAGGGTGGGAAATAGGGAATTTATAAAACATTGCTATCATGAAATATGATGTAAACACTATTTAGCAGTTTATTTTACCTTTTTGCTTTCTCCCTTCTGAGTAAATTGTGACTATCCACACGCATCGATAACCTTGACAACAGATGTTTCAGTGGCATTCTAAGCTATTGGTATGATATTTGCTGCATTAATTTCTAAATAAGGCAGAAAATCTGTTTTATTTCTGTTTATAAATGTCTCTCCTTATCCCCCCCCTCCCTGAATATGGCAGGGTTTTCTTCATCACCTGTTAAATTCCATTAATGAAAGGAAGATCAAGTAGGTAACTGATCTGTTGCTTGGTCATTGTGGTCGTCAGCTTCTGAACCTATTTTTAGTTTAGTTTACTTTAGAGATACAGTGCGGAAACAGGCACTTCGGCCCATCGAGTACGTGCCGACCAGCGATCCCCGCACACTAACACTATCCTACACACACGGGGGACAATTTATAATTTTACCAAGCCAATTTAGTTGACAAACCTCTACATCTTTGGTGTGTGGGATGAAACTGGAGCACCTGGAGAAAACCCATGCGGTCACAGGGAGAACGTACAAACTCCATCCAGACAGCATCCGTAGTCAGGATCAAACCCTGGTCTCTGGCGCGGCAACTCTACCGCTACGCCACCGTATCACTGTGTCACCCCTATTGTATTCAATCCAAGTGATTATTCTTTGTGGGTTGTGTTGCACAGGGATGGGTAGTTTTAGTGGTTAGATGAGGTGAAGTGTGTTTTTTTTGTGATATTGTAACATAAGTGAAAGATAGTTGGCTACCTTCTCTTACACATTTATTTTTCCAGTTGTCATTCCTTCAATGACAGTAGGTTCCTCTTCACATCAAGTGATTTCTAAATGTGAAATGCATTCACTCTTGTAGTAAAGCAAGCTGGATAAATGAAATCACTCCAGATACAAAGGTAATGATAAAACTGAGAGACTGAGTGAGAATAGATTAAATAAGATTTCTCATTTATCTCAATTTGATTTTGTGTGAAAGCATCAGAATGATAGTCACAGATTTATAATTGTGGATTACACCAGGATGTATAGGTTAGATTATCTGAATACAGGTATTTTATTGTCAATGATACTCAATCTTAAAATAATGGTTTACAATTTAATAATATGAAAAAACTAGCCTTGAGGTAATCAGGGTAAGACTTTTTAATGTTTGGACATGCTAGAGGCAGGAATCATGTTCCCGATGTTGGGGGAGTCCAGAATCAGGGGGCACCGTTTCAGAATAATGTGTAAGCCATTTAGAACGGAGGCGAGGAAACACTTTTTCACACAGAGAGTTGTGAGTGTGGAATTCTCTGCCTCAGAGGGCGGTGGAGGCCGGTTCTCTGGATACTTTCAAGAGAGAGCTAAATAGGGCTCTTAAAGATAGTGGAGTCAAGGGATATGGGGAGAAGGCAGGAACGGGGTACTGATTGGGGAAGATCAGCCATGATCACATTAAATGGCGGTGCTGGCTCGTAGGGCCAAATGGCCTACTCCTGCACATATTGTCTAATGTTTGCTGCTGATTAAATCATTCACTATTTGTGATATCTCCAGAAATGTGCTGCAGTGCATAACACAATTTTATTCTTTCATAAAGTAGCTGTGATTTTATAGTGAAGTACAGTACAGAAGCAGTTTTCACATAAAGGGTGGTGGGTGTGTGGAACAAGCTGCCAAGAAGGTAGTCGAGGCTGGGACTATCCCAATGTTTAAGAAAAGGTTAAACAGGTACATGGATAGGACAAGTTTTGAGGGATATAGATCATGCAGCTAAAGATAGTGCAGCTGGGACATGTTGGCTGGTGTGGGCAAGTTGGGCTGAAGGGCCTGTTTCCACACTGTGTCACTCTATGACTCTCTATGGCAATCCCTATGGTTCACTGAGTTGACACTCATGTTACACTAAAATCAGAGCATGTGGAAAAGACCCTCACAGTCACAGGGACAAAGTCAAAATTCCACACATAAGACTCCCATGGTCAGAATTGAACTAGCATTCTTGGAGCTATGAGGCAGTAACTCTGCCATCTGCACAACTGTGCCTCCCCAATTCATTTTATAGAGTTTTCATCTTCATTATCGGGACAGTAAACTAAGGAAGCAGATTGCCAACCTGTGAATGAAATCGTCTCATTTTAATTATACAAACAATAGAAGCAAGTAGAAGCAAATAGAAATAATAATCAAAAAGGCTGATGAGGACAAAGCTGTAGACATTATCTATATGGATTTTAGCACGACATTTGATAAGGTTATGTATTTTAGGCTGCTCTGGAACGTTAGATTGCATAGGATCCAGAGAGAACTCGCCGACTGGATAGAGAATTGGCTTAATGGAAGGAAGTAGATGATGATGATGATGGAACGTTGTTTTTTTTTGGACTAGAGGTCTGTGACTATGGTGCTGGGCCCATTGCTGTTTGTGATTTGGATGAGAATGCAGATGGTATGATTAATAAATTTGCAGATTACACTAAATTGGGTGGTATTGTAGATAGCAAAGATGGTCATCTAAAATGACAGAAGGATCTTGATCATTTGGGGATGTGGGCTGAGGAATGGTTAATGAAGTTTAATGCAGATAATCGTAAGGAGTTACATTTCGGGAAGTCAAACCAGGGTAGAACCTTCACAGTAAATGGTACGGTCCTGGGGAGTGTTGTAGAGCAGAGGGGTCTAGGAGTACATGTACATAGTTCCTTGAAAGTAGCGTCACAGGTAGATAGGGTGGTCAAGAAGGCTTTCAGTGCACTTGCCTTCATCAGCCAGGGTATTGAGTATAGAAGTTAGGGTGTTATGTTAAAAATGTTGGTGAGCCTGCATTTGAAGTATGCAGCCGCCATTGCCTATTGTATTCACTTTTGGTTACCCTACTATAGGAAGGATGTTGTTAAGCTAGAAAGAGGGCAGAGAATTTTACAAGGATGCTGCCGGGACTTGAGGCCTTGAGCTGTCGGGATATGTTGGGCAGGCTATAACTTTATTCCTTGGACTGCTGGAAGCTGAGGGGTTATCTACAGAAGTGTATACGATTATGAGTGGAATAGATAGGATGAATGCATAGTCTTTTACCCAGAGTACAGGAATTAACTTTTAAGGTGAGGGGAAAGATTTTTTAGGAACCTGAGGGGCAACCTCATAACTCAGAGAGTATATGGAAATAGCTGCTAGAGGAGGTAGTTATGGCAGGTACTATAATAATAATAATAATAATAATAACTTTATTTGTTAAGCACCTTGAAAACAACCAAAGCTGACCAAAGTGCTGTACAGAAAAAAGAAAACAAGCAAGACATCATAAAACAGGCAGAACAACAGAACACACAACTAACACGAGGCGCATAAATTACATACGAAAATCCAAACAATAAATTAAAAAACGTAAAACACGAGTACAAACAACGCAGCAAAACCAAGCAAATAAAGTTAATAAACAATTCAACACCTCACTGGTCTACAAAGGCCATGGAGAATAGATATGTCTTCAGGAGTGACTTAAAAACAGCTAGAGAAGGGGCCTGTTTAACGTGCAGAGGCAATTCATTCCACAATCTCGGAGCCGACACAGCAAAGTTATGACATCATTTAAAATAAATTTGGACAGGTACAGGATAGGAAATATTTAGAGGGACATGGGTCAAATTCAGACAGGTGGAACTAGTGTAAAAAGAGTATCTTGATCGCCATGGTCAAGTTGGGTCGACAGGCCTGTTTCCATGCTACATGACTCTATGACCCTGTGAAATAAAAAACAGCCTGCAGTGTTTGTACGTGTATTTTATAAAAGGATCCTGCTGTAAATTGAGTAGGTAATTTATCAGTTAATATTGGTGCCTCGAGTTTAAAACCACTCCTTGTCACACCTGCGAAGAATGACTTCTTGAAAAAATACCAAGCAAAGCCAGCACCCAAGGAAATGTTTCTAAACTGATAATAATATATAATAATAATGAAATAAATGTTTTGCACGGAGGTTTTGGCAATACCATTAGATAAATATTTAAACTGTCAATACTGCCTCTGTGGATGCATTTGTTCTAATCAAAACCAGCATTGGTAATAAATTTCTGCCTAAAGCTATGAGCTGACTCATTGAAACTTCCAGATCTGTCACCTTCAGCTGCTGAAATATGCATGTGATTGATGTTGCGAAACCTATGTTACATCTTTACATTTAGGGTAATGCGGCTCATAATTCTGAAACAAGTATCGAGAGAGAAATAAAAGGGGCCATACTCCAGATTATCCTTTTCACCCGGAGAATGTGGTGTGAGGCGCAGGTCCTGATTATGTCTGGTGTTGCAGCACTGCATTTGTGATGTGTTGTGTGATATGTAGTACGGCTGTTGGCAGAAAAGATGAGCAGCACAAACTCGAATCGAAAAGATGTGTGAGATGGAGCTCATTTGTAAGAGTGAGATTTAAGCAGTGCCAGAAACAGTTGAACTGAAAGGTCACAAGGCAGACGCGTTCTGATGCCATGAAACCAGTGAGAAAATGAGATCTGGCGACCGATCAGAAAAGAGGAGAAACCGAACAAATCAAAAGCATCAAAGAGCTCACTCATGGCATGGTGGTGGGCCTGCTACGAATGACCATAAAAAGAAAAAAATGTCTGGAGTGTAAAGGAGATTGGCCTCGGCAGTTCAGTCTGTTTATTGAGCCATCTGTTTACGACTGGAATGACTGGTTCACTGAAATAGAACGCAACCTGCATATTCCTCATAATGGAACACTGATTGATGCGGAAGCACAGCATGTTAGTGCCTTTACCAGCAATATTAGTGTTTCTCAACTCTTTCACAGCACACCAGGAACCTGGAAATGTGGTGAATATTCAAGAAAGACAACATGGTTATTAAAATACCACCACATTCGAATATCAGTGAAAGGAAAAATTCTGTCACAGCCTGATGCAATGATTGTTGAACAGGAGCTTAGTAGCAAAATGTAGAAGCAAGGAATCGCAAATGCTGGTTTACAATAAAAGACAGAAAGTGCTGGAGTAGCTCAGTAAGTCAGGCAGCGTTTCTGAAGAACAAGGATAGGTGATTTTTCGGGTCGGGACCCTTCTGCAGACTGATTGTGAGCTAGGACTGGAAGAAAGCTAGAGGAGAGGAGGGGCAGCACAACGCCTGGCAGGTAGTAGGCTGATACAGGTGAGCGCCGTGATTTGACTGATGGATAGTTGGACAAAGGCCAGGGATGAAATGACAGACGAGGATTGGAGACAAAAGGATTGAGGAGTTGCAAAAAATTGTGAAGCTAAAGGAAGGAATGTAGGTGGAAGGAGAGGGGAAGGGGAGAAATAGAAATAGATGTGGACCAGGTGGAGGGGGGGGGGGGGGGGGGGGGGGGGTTGTGGAAAAGGAAAGGAAGGGGTTATTGGGGGAAGGGAGAGGGGAGGGAGGTTTAGTAGTCACCTTAATAGCAACATTACTCTAATCACTAATATTTACTATAGCAAATGGCATCATGTTGCCTAGTAATCAATTGCAAATCATTGCTAAAAACACCCGCAGTTACTAATGGTTAATTTTCCTATGTACTGTGAATTCATGTGTCAAGGATATAGGATATGGTGCAACAGTTGGTACTACCACGGAAAACACCATAGAGAGCATTCCTCATTGCACAAAATTGAAATATGAATCATAATATGCAGCAGTGTGATTTTTTAACCAATAATCTGATTGGACAGTTCAGTGATAGTTATAATGTAATTGGGCTTTATTCTCATTGTTTACATTTTACAATCCTTTCAATTAGATGGTAAATTTGCAATACATTTCTGGTGTTCATCATCTTGAAGTATGTCCCTACTTTAATATTTATTTTATTGGATGCAATTGTACAAAAAACTTGACAACGTTACAACTTTGTGAACAGCTTCGATTTTAATATTTTCCAAACAGAACATTAATTTAAAAAGAGAAGAAGGAGAAGACAGAGGGAAAAGAAAAAAATAAGAAAAGAGAGGAGATATATCTGTCGACCCACCCATGCACCCACTCACCCAGCCCTATGATCAGTTTAGAATTTGTGTTCAACCATTGTGGTGCTCAAGAAATTCAATGAAGATGGCAGCGCGCACAGTCGCAGCGGCCCCTCGGGAGATAGTCGGAGCATTAGCGATGCTCCGCTATTCCCTGGGAAACGTCTTTTCATTTTGCACTGTACAACTGTTGCTTGCAAGATAACAATAACGGTTGATTGATTGATAAAAGGTGACCAAATTAAAAAAAAATTGTTCCTGTTTATCATTCAAGACAAACCTAATTCTCTCTAAATGTAGTGTATCTGTCATTTCTGTAATCCACATCTTCACTGGAGGGACTGCAGTCTTTTTCCAGAATTTAAGTATACATTTTTTTGCTGATATTAGACCATAATCGAGAAAGCGTTGTTGAAAGACTTGGTTGCTACATGCCTCTGATTTTCAAAGGTTCAAAGGTAGTCACATACACCAATTGGTGTAGTGAAATGCGTATTGCTATTGCAGCACATAAAAAAACAACATAACAATAATAAAGAAATCTTAACATAAAAAACATCCCCCCATAATGGTTCCCACTGTGATGGAAGGCACAAAGTCCAGTCCCCATCCCCGCTGTTCCAGGCCCTTCTCGCCGGATGATGGTGCTCCGGCGTCGTGAGAATCCTCACAGCTGCATGGGAAACTTGGAACGGCTGCTTCCGCGGCTTCCGAAGCCGACAGGCCGCACTAGAAGGAGCTCCACCACTGGCGATCTCAGCGAGGGATCCCAGGCTCCTGATGTTAAAGTCAGTGCCGCAGTTCCGCGATGTTTCATCGGCGGTCCCAGCACACCGGAGCTCCAGCACGGCAACCCGGGCAAGGCACCACCTGCTCTGCGATAGCGCTCCAGCGCTGCACCGAAGCCGAGGTTCTGGCCGGTCCCCTCAGGAAACGCCACTCCAGGCCCGCTGGTAGGCCAAGAGGATGGGTCGAGATGATGCCCGGAGAAAAGCCACCTCTCCGACCAGGTAGGGACCATGAAAAGCAGTTTCCCCCTCCCCCCCCCACCCTCCACATAAAATAGCAATGTTACAAAATTTTGAGATTAAAAAAATCAAGTCTGCAATTTATCCCATTAGATAAAGCATAAAAAGAAGTTTAATTTAACACCTAATTCACTTTCATATCTTCAGTATTAAAAAAGCTATGGCCATTTCCATACTCGGAAATTAGCTTCTTGTTCCCTATTGATTTTCCATTGACTTAACACAAAAGCTGTGATTGAGGACAGTCAAAAGCCCATAACTTTATAAAAAATTAAGAGAACTGAAAGAAATTTTAATTTATTATAGATTGAAGCATTCTGAACCAAATATTAAACAATCTTACTTGGATGACCTGAAATTAAAGCATATAATTAGTTAGTTACCCAATTGTAGCTAATTCCAAAATTCAATTACTAGATCTAAACATCTATCCATTTCTTAAGGAAAGATTAACATTTTTAAATAGCCTAAGTGTCCAAAGAACATTCACACAAGAATTCACAATGAAACATGATTTTTAAATTTCATTGACATTAATTTATAGGCCAAATGGAAGGGATTTAGTGTTCAATTGCTGTAAATTAATGGACATTTAAATCAGCTTGCGAGTGGAACGCGCTGGTTTGGAACGCTGCCATTGCGGTGAATTTGAACCCCATGTCGGCATGAAAGATACTGCAGGATTTAATGGGCCCCCAAGTCAGCTACTTGCAACATAAAATTTTGTATAAAGGGATCTGAAGAAGCCCTTTTTAATGTAAAAATAAACAACCTACCTTGCCTTGTCCCCTACATGAGATCCGTCCCGTTGTCGGGGTTCGCGGCTTTAAAGGATGATTTTTAATTTACTATAATTAAATAACCCAATTTAGTTTAAAAATACCTGCAGCGAACGGATTTAGCAGCGATTTTTCGTCAGCAACTAAGTAGACTGAACAACATCGATTTCAACAGCCTAGAGAAAATCGCGTTTTAAACCCGCCCCACTCTCAAAGGCACCAAAGTCGCGCACACGGGCAGTGGCAGAACTGCAGCGCCGCTGAAGGTAAGTTTTGCAACATACCTACATAAAAAAGACTAGAGCTCCGAAAAATAAAAACTCAACTAACTAAAACCAAAAAAAAGAAGTGAAAAAAACGGACAGCTGCAGGCTGGGCAGCCGTACCGATTCCCAGTATTATCAATTTTGGGCCTGGCTCCAATGGGATTTTCAGTGTTTTGGAGATGACGCTGAATACTTCCGTCCAAAAACGTTCTATTTTTGTACACAGTACAAAACTGTGGGTTAAGGTGGCTTCTTGAGACCGACATTTATCGCAAAGAGGGGAAATACTGGGGAAAATCTTGTTCAATTTTGTTTTTGAGTAATATAGCCTGTGCAGCACTTTGATTTGATTTAAATCTTTTTATTTGAATTTCACAGCAATTTGCATACATACAATGATAACAGACAATGGCAGTCAAGGCATAATTGTGCAACAGTATGTAAGCGACCCTCAAAGACCTTACCCTTACCCACTTTCAACCCACCCGAATCAGGTTGGAACCAAACGGGGCCAAACAACACTCACATACATACACATCCACACAAATATGGTAAGATAAACGAAACAAAAAGTACTAAAAAAAAAGAAAAAAAAGGGGTCGCTAATAACAGTAAATAAGTAAGTAATTAAATAAATAAGTGTGGGGGGGGGGGGGGGGGGGGGGGGGGGGGGTTAAGGGGGTTAACAAGTTCCAAGAAAGGGTTCCATGTATCTAGGAATGTCTTGGTAGAGCCTTTGAGAGAGAACCTAAGGTTTTCAAGCTTTAAATTGTAAAGCACCTCCTTGATCCAGCGGATGTGCGTCGGGGGACAGGTGATCCTCCAATTAAGCAAGATCAGTCTCCGGGCTAACAAGGTTGTAAAAGCCAGGACCCGTTTCACCGCAACAGAGAGGCTGGTGTTGGGAGGGGTACCGAAAATGGCTGACAGTGGGTTTGGAGGAATAGTCTGGCCGTAGACTCTGCTTATCAAGTCGAAAGCACTCCTCCAAAAGGCTGCTAGCTTAGGGCAAGACCAAAACATATGGCTATGGTTGGCAGGAGATTGATTACATCTGTTGCAGGTGTCCCTAACAGCGGGGTAAATTCTAGATAATCTTGCATTTGTATAGCGGACTTTGTGAAGGACTTTGCATTGGATTAGGCCATGGCGGGCACATATGGAGCAAGAATGGATCAAATCCAAGGCAGAGTCCCATTGCTGGTCTGTTAGTTTCGTATTCAGCTTATCCTCCCATGCAGCTTTTAATGAGGTATGAGGTTTCAATATAACCGACCCTAACAAGTTATACAAAATAGAGATGCATTTCTTCCGGTTGGGATCTAGAGCTAAGATGGTATCGGTCAGGGTTTCAGGGGGGAGATTTGGGAAATGGGGGAATGTCTTCTTCACAAAATCCCTGAGAAAAGATAAGACCATCCAACTTGGTCGAAAGCGTTTTCCATGTCCAAAGAGATAATTGTGAGGGTTCGGTATTCTATGTGAATAAATTATATTAAACGGGCGTCTCAGATTAAACAATGAGTGTCGTTTAGGTATGAACCCAGTTTGATCTGAGTGCACAAGTTTGCCAATGACTAGGCTGAGTCTACGAGCCATCTTGGCTAGGATCTTCTGATCGGTATTTAAAAGGGCAACCCGGCTCTTCAAGGTTCTTATCTTTTTTAGGAATTAATGCGCTAAACAGGGTCTGATTAGGAACAGTCAGCATGGATTTGTGCCTGGAAGGTCATGTTTGACTAATCTTCTTGAATTTTTTGAAGAGGTTACTAGGGAAATTGATGAGGGTAAAGCAGTGGATGTTGTCTATATGGACTTTAGTAAGGCCTTTGACAAGGTTCCTCATGGAAGGTTGGTTAAGAAGGTTCAACTGTTGGGTATAAATGCAGGAATAGCAAGATGGATTCAACAGTGGCTGAATGGGAGAAGCCAGAGGGTAATGGTGGATGGTTGTTTGTCGGGTTGGAGGCAGGTGACTAGTGGGGTGCCTCAGGGTTCGGTGTTGGGTCCTTTGTTGTTTGTCATGTACATCAATGATCTGGATGAAGGTGTGGTAAATTGGATTAGTAAGTATGCAGATGATATCAAGATAGGGGGTGTTGTGGATAATGAAGAGGATTTCCAAAGTCTACAGAGTGATTTAGGCCATTTGGAAGAATGGGCTGAAAGATGGCAGATGGAGTTTAATGCTGATACATGTGAGGTGCTACACCTTGGCAGGACAAATCAAAATAGGACGTACATGGTAAATGGTAGGGAATTGAAGAATACAGTTGAACAGAGGGATCTGGGAATAACCGTGCATAGTTCCTTGAAGGTGGAATCTCATATAGATAGGGTGGTAAAGAAAGCTGTTGGTATGCTAGCCTTTATAAATCAGAGCATTGAGTATAGAAGTTGGGATGTAATGTTAAAATTGTACAAGGCATTGGTGAGACCAAATCTGGAGTATGGTGTACAATTTTGGTTGCCCAATTATAGGAAGGATGTCAACAAAATAGAGAGAGTACAGAGGAGATTTACTAGAATGTTGCCTGGGTTTCAACAACTAGGTTACAGAGAAAGGTTGAATAAGTTAGGTCTTTATTCTCTGGAGCGCAGAAGGTTAAGGGGGGGACTTGATAGAGGTCTTTAAAATGATGAGAGGGATAGAGTTGATGTGGATCAGCTTTTCCTTTTGAGAATAGGGAAGATTCAAACGAGGACATGACTTCAGAATTAAGGGACAGAAGTTTAGGGGTAACATGAGGGGGAACTTCTTTACTCAGAGAGTGGTAGCTGTGTGGAATGAGCTTACAGTGGAAGTGGTGGAGGCAGGTTCGTTGGTATCATTTAAAAATAAATTGGATAGGCATATGGATGAGAAGGGAATGGAGGGTTATGGTATGAGTGCAGGCAGGTGGGACTAAGGGAAAAAAGTTGTTCGGCATGGACTTGTAGGGCCGAGATGGCCTGTTTCCGTGCTGTAATTGTTATATGGTTATATGGCTAGAGTCTGCGGTAAGGTCTGCTCCTTGAACGCCTGGGTAGAGTGGCTTTGTAGATGTGGGGAAATTATGTCGTTACATTTTTTGTAAAATTCATTATTGAGCCCGTCTGGGCCGGGAATTTTTCCATTTTTCAGTGATTTAATGGTCTCTGAAATGTCCTTTATTGTTATCTCTGCACCCAACTCCTCACGTTCAGTCTCACTGAGGGATGGAAGATTGCACTTACCCAGAAAGCTCTTCATCGTCACTGAATCGGCTGTTGTTTCAGACGAATGGAGGGTTTAATAAAATTGTTGAAATCTTTTGTTGATATCTTTGGGCAGTGAGAGCTGTTCACTTTTTTCCGATCTGATTTTATGTATAGTACGGTCATTCTCTAATTTACGAAGTTGTCTTGCTAAAAGTTTATGGGGTTTATTGCCGAATTCAAAGTGTTTTTGTTTGGTGTATTGAAATGCCCTACTGATTCTTGCTGAGAGTATCTAGTTTAATTTGAATTTGAGTGCAGCTATCTTGTTCTGTTTTCTTGTGGGCGGGTCAGCCGCATTTTCTAAGTCTAATTCTTTTATTTGTTTTTCTAACTCCAATTGTTCTGCCCTATTTTTCATATTCTGTGATGCTTGGTATGAAATGATGCAGCCTCTAAGGTCGGCTTTAAAGGTTTCCCAAAGCAAAGATGGAGAGATGCCAGGAGTGACATTTATCTCAAAGAAGATTTCCATCTGTGACTTCAGGTAGTCACAAAACCCAGTCTCAGCGAGTATTTGTGGGTTAAATCTCCAGCACAGCTGTCTATTTGCCATTCATATAACAATTACAGCACGGAAACAGGCCATCTCGGCCCTACAAGTCCGTTCCAGCTTCACGGAAAATGTAAGAGGGCATTGATCTGAAATAATGATATTATGATATTTTGGGTTGTAGGTGTATGGCAGAAGTTTGGAGTCGACCAGGAAATAATCTATTCTTGTGTACACTCTATGGACACCTGAATAGAATGAATATTCTCTTCCTGAAGGATTGGCAATCCTCCATTTGTCCTTTATATTTGTGTTGTTTATATAAGTATTCAGAGATTCACTGGACTTGGATGTAACTATTCTTTGAAATGAAGATCTAACATAGGTATTGGTTTAAAACACAGTTTAGACCCATCCCCCCTGATTATCAAATTGGACTGGAACATATCTGGGATTAAATTAAATATTTTATTGAAGAATTGGGGGTTATCAAAATTTGGAGCGTATATGTTGACCAAAGTCAATGAGGTTGAGTACATTTCTCCGGATACTATAATATACCTACTTTCCTTATCAGCTATTGTGGACTTATGTTTGAATGGGTATCTTAACGGATTAGAATTGCAGTTCCCCTGGCTATAGAGGAAAAGGTAGAGTGATACAACTGTCCAATCCACCTACACCTCAGCCTGATGTGTGATTTGTTCTTAAGGTGAGTCTCCTGAAGGAATATTATGTCAGTTTTAAATTTGAAGGGGCTGGTATTTGACCCCTTTTTATTGGTTCATTCGCACTCCTGACGTTCCAACTACAAAACATGAGTCCTTTCCCCCCAGATTTGCTTGCTACATCATCTTGCATAGCTAATGTTATGCATTCTCTGCTGAATGAAATGGTCCGACACAGTGATTAAAGTACTTCTTCCAAATATAGGCTGAATGAGGAATCCCTCGCCCCATTCTCCGGCCCCCCGGAGATATCTCCAAGAAAAGTGCACCTTAGTGCAAGATACTAAGATATTTATTACAAAGATAAGAAAGGAGAAAAAAGATGAGGAAAAAGGAACAAAATATAAAAACATTACTAACAAACACCACACAACGGTGGTTGAATTCAAGTAACCTTCCTTACAATAAACTTTGACCACTAGAATTATTATTAGGTAGTCCTACACCTTTAACATGTTAAGGAACTAAACAGAACAGAACTTGAAGTTCTTTTAGAGGCTCAGCAATCCACTCTAATGGAAGGAAGACATAATGCATATTAAACCTTTAAGACTGAGGTGAGAAAAAACTTTTTCTCCCAGAGAGTTGCGAATTTGTGGAATTCCCTGCCACAGAAGGCAGTGGAGGCCAAATCACTGGATGGATTTAAGAGAGAGTTAGATAGAGCTCTAGGGGGCTAGTGGAGTCAAGGGATACGGGGAGAAAGCAGGCAAGGGTTATTGATAGGGGACGATCAGCCATGATCGCAATGAATGGCGGTGCTGGCTCGAAGGGCCAAATGGCCTTCTTCTGCACCTATTTTCTATGTTTCTATGTTAAACCGACATGTGTCTCGCAATAGTTATCTTTCGGTCTATAATGCTTCTACCATATTACAAAGTAGCGAGTCCGTAACAGCCTGGGACTTATAGACACTATAGACTAGCACTTATCCCCTGGCGGCTCCGGCGATGTTCTGGGCAAACAATAATGCCTCACTCGGGTCGGTGAAGAAGGATTCAGCACCTTCATGTGTGACACGAAGCTTGGCCGGGTATAATAATCCAAATCGAACTCCTGGTATGTCCCTCAGAATTCCTTTTGTCTTGGAAAAGAGTGTTCTTTGTCTAACAACTTCAGGGGGAAAGTCTCTGAAAATCCGTATCCATTGTCCTTGAAATGTTAGGTTCCTGTCCTTGGTCACAAAGTATTTCCTCCAGGACGTGGCGGTGATGTACCCGCAGGATCAGATGACACGATGGCACGCGTTGTCTGGCCGGGTTCTCAGTGCTCTGTGTGATCGGTCAGGCCAAGCACGGGCTTTTCATCCAGAGCGAGTGTGTCTTTAAGAAGTTGTGCTGTAAAGTCGCGGACATTTTGACCGTGTCCTTTACCTTCTTTCACTCCGACTATTCGCAAGTTCTGACGCTTGGAACGTCCCTCTAGATCTGAGCATTTTTCTGTTAATTTTGACACCAAGCCAGAGATGCGCTCCACTTCAACTTTCAACTCGTTTGTAGCTTCAGAGCTAGCTGTAACTGCTAGTTCCAGCTCACGGATAGTCTTGCTGTGGGTGAGTGAAGTAGCCAGGGTAGTTTCCAGCTTACGGTTGATGTCGGTTTCCAGCCGCAGAATTTTCCCTCTCAGTTACCTCTTCAATGCGAGAATCTATTTTGGCACAGATTTCCCGTTTTACTGCTGAGAGTTCCCGGTGCAGAGCTTCGATGGCTTGCAGGACCAGTGTTTGGATTGCGGTCTCTTCACAGGACTGTTTCCAGGTGAGTTTGGGGATTCTGCGCGGCCTTCCTCTCAGTCTTTTTTCGGCCTTTGTTTAGGTGGCATTGCGGTCCGATTACCGGTCTGCTGGCCCTTTGCCGGTAAATGCGTTGAATATAGAACCTTTTTGTTCTTTTTTTAATGTAATTTAATCGGCACGGTGTGGACCTACTTACACGTGCGTCCTATCCCTCTATAGCACCACCGGAAGTCCCCATGTCCCTACTTTAAAAGTCATCATCTAATCACGAGGGTATATCTACATAACACTGCTTTAGGACATTTCCATCTCTAACACATAGATTACTGTGATGACTCAAAAATGTCAATACCTAAAACTACTGAAGTGGAAATTGTCCAACTAATCTACAATACAATACAATACAATACAATACAATACAATACAATACAATACAATACAATTTTATTTGTCATTTGAACCTCATTGAGGTTCAAATGAAATGTTGTTTCTGCAGTCATACACACACGAAAAAGACCCAAGACACAACACAATTTACACAGACATCCATCACAGTGCATCTCCTCCTCGCTGTGATGGAAGGCAACGACTTATCTCTCTCCTGCACTCCCCATTCCCCTCCCGATGTCAGAGTCAAAGCCCCCGGCGGGCGATGGTAATTGTCCCGCGGCCATTAACGCCGTGCCGGGTGGTGCAAGGCCGCGCTCCGGGTCTTGTTGTTGGAGCCCCCGGCAGGCGCTAGCAAAGTCCCACAGCCATTCCAAGCCACGCGGGGCGATGTAAGGCCCCGCTCCAGGTACACTTCCACCCCGCAACTCATGCGGGTGAAGTCGCCGTTGTGGAAGCCCCGAAAAGCGGTCTCCCAGCAGGGACCCACGGGCTCCCGGTGTCACTGTCCACCAGACCTGCGGTAAGCCTCCGAATCTCCGGGGGTCCGGTTGCAGCAGCGCGCCACCACCGCTCCTCCCACTCCGAACTCGGCCAGCTCCGCGATGGTGAGTAGCTCCGCAGCTCCGCAACTGGAGACCCAGGTCGTTCCTGCTGGAGGCCGCTCCACGGTGCTAGGCCCCAACGACAACGGAGACCCAACAGAGAAAAGGTCGGGTTCTCTGTGCAGGGGAAAGATTTTAAAAGTCCCCACCCCACCCCCACACACACACACACATACACACACACATACCCCATCAAAAAAAATAAAAACTACATTGAAACTAGACAAAAAAATAATAAAAAGACAGACGGACTGCAGAGGCCGCTGCGACGTGAGTCGCGCCGCCCACACGGACTCCTAAACTAAACAAATAAATGTTAATGCCAATCTGCAGTTTTTACCTGGTAATCTACTATTACGTAGATGTATCAACTTATCTAAGAGGTAACAATATGAACTGTCTAGGATGGAAGTGGCATCAGGCACCGATTATATAATGCTGACTGACACATTCGCACAGCCTTCAGTAAGGTTTTATCATTGCTTTTATGAGCTATTTGGATGGATGGGCTAAGGGTGACATGTCTCCTCTGGGGTTGGGAGTAGACCATGGTGAAATCTGTTATAAGTAACAAACAAACTCCTGGTGGAGCTCAGTGGGCCAGGCAACATCTATGGAGGAAATGAACAGACTGAATCTTAAGTAAATCGCAAAGTAGTAGAGGAATTGAACAGGTCAGGTAGCATGAGGAAGGGATCACATTTATTTGCAGTACAGGTACATTGGAATAAGACCTTCAGCTCGCCAGAGTTAACAGTCCTGCTTTACCTGCAGCTGTTATATCGACCTACCCTGTACCCATTGACCTGAAATCCTTGTAGTGTTCTGCAGTAAGACCGACGCAAATGCATTAGGCAGGTGCTTTGCTTTCTAAGGTGGCTGATCACATCAACTTTGCCACCACTGAGGACGGTCAGAATGAACTGGTGCTCTGGCTGACTCTTCAAGGCCCATGTGGCGATCCAAAACCACATCAATCCCCCTGCAGTCTTCATGCACCAGATGGTCCACCCTTCTATCAGCGAGCAGCTAGTCTTTAACCACAAAAAGATCTTCCTGCAGGTGTGTGCAAGATTCTGAGGCAGCTGCCATGAAGCATCGGCCCTGCAGCAATCCATTCTCCCTGATCTCTTTACACCCCAAACAGGCTAGTTCTCAGAAATAAGGTATATCCCATTTAAAGAAGGCTGATAGCACCCGTGAGAAATGCAAACAATGAGGCACAGGGACTGCCTACCGTAAGGTACCTGTCAACAAGACCCTGTCACTGAGAATGTCACTGGCATGCTGAAGATACTTGTGACAGGTCTGGAGGCCATCTTCAGTGTCCGCAGAAAACCCTCGTGCCGTGCGGCAGAAGACTGACGTGTCGCGGCTATTCGCCGTCAGCAGGCCTGGCTCACCTGCCACAGAAGTGGGTAACCCGCCTGAAGAGGGAGGCCCGCCATTCCCAGCCCCTGCTCATCTCCGAGTACTGGAGAATCGGAGAGGAGAGTGGAGGAAGCTGGCGATGATGGTCTTACTTTCTGCGCCCTCAAGATCTACTGGATAAAGGTGCCCCTGGAGCTTAAAGGTTGAATGGCCGGGCGAGGAGAGGGACAGCAATTCACTGGCCATTTGGATCGAGGCAATGGCTGGAGGCCCTGCAGCAGCCTGGGCAACGATTGGATCGAGCACCGCTCCAGGAGACCAAGTCTGTGGACTGGACATGGCCTGCACTGGCACCAAGAGGCGGAGCACACTTACAGCTCAACCTAGTGGCTCTTGTATATGGTCTCAGCGAGCTATATCCATAAGATAGACACAAAATGCTGGAGTAACTCAGCGGGACAGGCAGCATATTTGGAAAGGAGGTATGCGTGACGTTTTGGGTTGAGATGCTTCTTCAGACTCTACACTTTCTACTTAATCTGCGATTGTCCTTGCAGTATGTATGGTAATAATTTACTGAACTATATACAAAAAAATAATTTCATTGCACCTCGATACATATGATGATAAAGCATTGAATGGTAGGGGTCTGCTTTGAACAATGCAATGTACCACCAGGCTTGACAGTACAACATAGAGATGATAGACTCCCAGTATATGAAGAGGAGCAGGGGGAAGAAGAAGCAGGAAATAAAAGAGGGTCAGCTGTCCTTATTCAAGTTACCCTCACCACATCAAACTTCCAGCAATCCACTCTTCTGATGTGTGGATTACAGATCCTCTTTTCCCCCAGTCTCTTTTCATCAGTAGAAACTAGTAATGAAAAGAGGCATGGATGCCTCCTGACCACATTACCCAACCTCACACATCATAATTTACCATTCCTTGGTGTTAATTCATCTCACATTCCAAACACGTTAAAGAGCTGTTTCTTGGTTATTAATCCAAACTATTTCAAATAAGCCAATGTACCCAATAATAATTGTTACATGTGCGAGTCTTCATCTGATAAACTCACAAGAAGCACCAATGTGAATATCCTTGTGCAACTACAGATCTTAACTCCGATCGTTACAGCTGCTAAACACCCTAATCCAGGGCTTCATTGGAGTTGACGATGCTTGCCCTGCCCTCATTCCTGAGATCTTCATGCATAATATCTCGGACGTTTGTCCCCAAACTTTGACTGTTTAGTTCCGTTTGTTATTGTCACTTTTTTCGAGGTACAATGAAAAGCTTTTTTGTTGTATGCTATCCAGTCAGCGCAAAGACTATACATGATTATAATCAAGCTGTTCATAGTGCACAGATAAAGGGAATAATGTTCAGTGCAAGATAAAGCCCTGTTAATCTTGATTAAAGATAGTCCAAGGGTCTCCAATGAGTAGATGGTAGGTCAGGATCCCTCTCTTGTTAATGACAGGATGGTTCTGTTAGGGGCAGACTTGGACAATTGATTTGAGGCAGCATTTGAGGTTCTGACTGCAGGCAACAGGAAAGAAGTGATTGTGTTGTAAACATAGCCTTAAATTTTAAGTCCTGGTCATCATAATCCCGTTCATGGTTCCCCCAAAAGTCCTTGTTCGTCATGAGGTACTGAGCAATTTGTTGCAACTTGGTAGGGTGTTGAACGGTGAATGGTGAAGATGATATTCATATTTCGTCTGTTCCTGCTGAGGGCAGACTAGTGACCAGTTTCTCCATGGATTAAGATATTTTTGCCAAGGCCTGTATCATCCAAGTCCTCCAATCTCCCAGTCCCTCTGCAAGCACGCAATGTGCAGTGGAGATGCATCAACTGCTGAGAGTGTCACTTGCTGGTCTTCATGTCTAGCCAAGCAGGCCTTTAGGGAGACTTTCCATTGTAATTCCTGACGTGACCTCTTGCTCTTTTGTCCATTGGTGAATCACCAGATGAAAACCCAACATTTGTGCTTGCTGGTCTCAGGGATTGAATCAAATAACCAAAGTTTCCAATTCTGGAAATCTGAAATAAAGATAAACATTGCTTGAAATACTCAGAATTACCGGATATATGCAGAGTTAATCTTTTGGTTTAATGATCTTTTGCCAGTTTTAATGTTTCTCTCTCTGACCTGCTCAACGTTTCCAGCGTTTTTTGTTTTTTATTTCAGATTTCCAGAATCAGAAACTTTGGCTATTTGATTCTAGTGATGATATACTCACAGATTGATTGACCTCCTCAGTGGTATATACTACCTGCCCATTCTCCACACAAAAGGTTGGGAAGTGAATAATATGCATGAGGAAATGCTGTAGCAATACGTAAGAAGGAGTGATAGACTTAGATTAATGAGAGTCATTAAGCAAAACAAGTTAGACACAAAAAGCTGGTGTAATTCAGCGGGACAGGCAGCATCTCTGGAGAGATGGAATGGGTGAACTTTCGGGTCAAGACACTTCTTCATACTGGTTAGGGATAAGGGAAACGAGAGACATAGGCGATGATGTAGAGAGTTCATAGAGGGAAAGCAGCGAGAGAGGATGTTGCTGAACTCTTGTCAGAATACGTTAGTTTTTATGATGTGATCTCTTCATGAAGCATTAGAACCATTGTATGCAATGCAAGTATATTATTCTTGAGCAACAGAGACCAATTTTAAAAATATCTAAGATAGACACAAAATGCTAGAGTAACTCAGCGGGACAGGCAGCATCTCTGGAGAGAAGGAACCGGTGACGTTTTGTGTCGAGACCCATCTTCAGACTGATATCAGGGGAGTAGGCAGTACAGAGAGTAAGACTGGTAGGAAAACTGGGAAGAGAGAGGGGATAGTGAGAGAGAGGGAAAGCAAGGACTACTTAGTTAGAGAAGTTAGAGAAGCCAATGTTCATACTGCTGGGGTGTAAGCTACCCAAGCGAAAATCTGGTGCTGTTCCTCCAATTTGCACTGGGCCTCACTCTGGCAATGGAGAAGGCCCAGGACAGAAAGGTCAGTGTGGGAATGGGAGGGGAGTTAAAGTGTACAGCAACCGGGAGATCAGGACTGAGCAGAGGTGTTCAGCGAAACGATTGCCGAGTCTTGCCGATATGCAGGATATTTTAAAATATCCATGTTTCCTTTGACAAATGATAATAAAACAGTCACTGCAAAGTATTACCATCAAACCACCAGGGAAACAAAATTAGCGCTATGGCTAAAAGGTGTAGCCTGTGGCCTATTTCTGTTGCACCAAATCATTTTACACCTCCTTCATAACAAAAACCTTGTTATTACCTGATTATATAGTGTGCTTGTAAATGATTGGGTATGGTCTTTATTTTTCATTTTCAGGTGAAATTATTACCTATTCTGCCAACAGCCCTGCAGTTGTACATCTACTTGTTCTATTGGGTGTTCTGCATTGCTGTCGGGGTGTTACAGTGATCACATCTGACGTGTCTCTGCAAGTTCTTTGTGCAAGGAGAATGACATTATCTCAGCACCTGCCTAGGAGAGTACCTGGCGTGCAAAAAACCCCAAGGCCAATATTAAATTATCAGCTTCGCTTGATAGTAAAAGGAGGGGCTACTAGCCTGACAAGTGATAATTGTTGCTAGTTATAATCTTCATATTTACAGATTTGTGATCTTGGCAGAGTGTCACCCACTCAAAACACTTCAATTTTTCAGTTTTAGAAATACGGTGTGGAAAGAGGTACTTCGGCCCACCGAGACCATCGATCTCCTGTTCCCACTAGTTCTATGTTATCCCACTTTCTCATCCACTCCCCACACATTGAGAGCAAGGTTATAGAGACCATTAATCTGATAAACCCATACATCTTTGGAATATGGTAGGTAACCAAAGGTAACCCACACTGTCACGGGGAGAACGAGCAAAAGTATCAAGAATGTGGAATTTTCATGATTTATTAGCAGTTTGAATTTTCAAAGTTGCTGATTATCTATAATTTCCCACCCAGTAACGGTGAGGAATATTTATCAGTTTACTGGCTTCTTTTGAAAAGCCAAATGTTTATTAGAACATTAGAAACGGGAATAGTCCCTGAGGATTGGCGTACTGCGCATGTTGTTCCATTGTTTAAAAAGGGTTCTAAGAGTAAACCTAGCAATTATAGACCTGTTAGTTTGACCAGTGGTGGGCAAATTAATGGAAAAGATACTTAGAGATAATATATAAGCATCTAGGAACAGTCAACATGGATTTGTGCCTGGAAGGTCATGTTTGACTAATCTTCTTGAATTTTTTGAAGAGGTTACTAGGGAAATTGACGAGGGTAAAGCAGTGGATGTTGTCTATATGGACTTTAGTAAGGCCTTTGACAAGGTTCCTCATGGAAGGTTGGTTAAGAAGGTTCAACTGTTGGGTATAAATGCAGGAATAGCAAGATGGATTCAACAGTGGCTGAATGGGAGAAGCCAGAGGGTAATGGTGGATGGCTGTTTATCGGGTTGGAGGCAGGTGACTAGTGGGGTGCCTCAGGGATCTGTGTTGGGTCCTTTGTTGTTTGTCATGTACATCAATGATCTGGATGAAGGTGTGGTAAATTGGATTAGTAAGTATGCAGATGATACCAAGATAGGGGGTGTTGTGGATAATTAAGAGGATTTCCAAAGTCTACAGAGTGATTTAGGAAAAATGGGCTGAAAGATGGCAGATGGAGTTTAATGCTGATAAATGTGAGGTACTACACCTTGGCAGGACAAATCAAAATAGGATGTACATGGTAAATGGTAGGGAATTGAAGAATACAGTTGAACAGAGGGATCTGGGTATAACCGTGCATAGTTCCTTGAAGGTGGAATCTCATATAGATAGGGTGGTAAAGAAAGCTTTTGGTATGCTAGCCTTTATAAATCAGAGCATTGAGTATAGAAGCTGGGATGTAATGTTAAAATTGTACAAGGCATTGGTGAGACCAAATCTGGAGTATGGTGTACAATTTTGGTCGCCCAATTATAGGAAGGATGTCAACAAAATAGAGAGAGTACAGAGGAGATTTACTAGAATGTTGCCTGGGTTTCAACAACTAAGTTACAGAGATAGGTTGAATAAGTTAGGTCTTTATTCTCTGGAACGCAGAAGGTTAAGGGGGGACCTGATAGAGGTCTTTAAAATGATGAGAGGGATAGACAGAGTTGATGTGGACAAGCTTTTCCCTTTGAGAATAGGGAAGATTCAAACAAGAGGACATGACTTCAGAATTAAGGGACAGAAGTTTAGGGGTAATATGAGGGGGAACTTCTTTACTCAGAGAGTGGTAGCGGTGTGGAATGAGCTTCCAGTGGAAGTGGTGGAGGCAGGTTCATTGGTATCATTTAAAAATAAATTGGATAGGCATATGGATGAGACGGGAATGGAGGGTTATGGTATGAGTGCAGGCAGGTGGGACTAAGGGGAAACAAATTTGTGCGGCACGGACTTGTAGGGCCGAGATGGCCTGTTTCCGTGCTGTAATTGTTATATGGTTATATGGTTATATGGTTATGTTTTCCCAATAGTCTTGCAGCAGGTACAGCATTCATTCCCTTGCTCAATCTTCAGAACAGCTAAGGGAAATCATCCCTTAGTTATCATGTCCCTAGATTAAAGTAGATGGAATCAGCCACCATTGCGATTAAATTGACCCATAGGCAATGGGTGACCACTCAGCTTGCCGACAGTCACATCTCAAAAATTATCATTATGATTAAAAAGTAATGTACAGCCACAACAATATTCCAGGGGGTTAAATGCATTGAGGAAGGGGTGCGAAAATTGCCACAAAAGCAGTTGATTTGTCTTGTTTGCAGTTGATTGTTCAATTCATAATGCTCTGAAATGTGTGCCATTTACTAGACATGGTATTCTTATATTTCACATGGATCTTTTTGGATAAACAACAGCTGCTGACCATTTGGGGTAGGCTACCTGTCAAGGCTATTGCCTTTTTTCACCACTAAGCTAAATACATTATCAATATAATTTATTTACATTGGCATCATTGCAAGTTTTGAGGGACATGCTCAACTATTGATGACAGTCTAACAATATAATTGAAGATAGTTGTTTTATTTTATGGTTTATCATACAGAGGTGCGTTGGTTAATCTGTAACCATAGAATAAATTGAACATTGCTCATTAACCTGCGGTGCTGATTTTTCTCCCCCGTTTGAAACATATGCAACTCTTCCCCAAAGTGATCATGAAATTGAAACTGCATCCTACTTTGTGCTGTTGGATCTTTGAATTCAAATTCTCATGATTTTATTTACTGAATTCCCTTTTCTGTATTATCATTTTTGCAGGTGTTTTTGAATAATTTTCCCTGCTACTTTTTTGTCTTTCTTTCCAGGGGAACCATGCTTCTTTGCGGTGACTTATCAGCACAGAATACAATCAACACATCAACTGAAGCGTCAACATTTAAAGATGTGACTTCAACGTGGGTGCGACTACTTTAAAGTTTGAGCTTCACAGCTCTGCTGATCCTAATCTCGCCAAGACTTCCAGCATGCAATACTGAATAACTGCCGGGAATATGAGCACTGGGTGATATTTGCATCCTCTCAACCAGAGGCATTGTTAGGATCATTGAGGGTTGATTCTAGTCATAAACTAGATATGAAATGCAAATAAAATGCTGGAAATGTTTAGTAGGTCAGGCAATATCTTTGGAAAGAGAAACAGACTCTTTAAGTAAATAGTTCAAGTTATAGGTGGCAAGGTGGCACAGTGGTAGAGTTGCTTCCTTACAGCGCCAGTGATCCGGGTTCGATCCTGACTGCAGGAGGTATCTGTACGGAGTTTGCCCATTCTTCCCGTGGCTGCGTGAGTTTTCTCTGGGTGCTCCAGTTTCCCCCTACATTCCAAAGACGTACAGGTTTGTAAGTTAATTTGGCTTTGGTAAGGTAAAAAAAATTGTAAATTGTTCCCAGTGTGTAGGATAGTACAGTGTATGGGGATTGCTGATCAGCGCGGACTCGGTGGGTCGAAGGGCTGGTTTCCGTGCTGTATCTCTAAACTAAAACTAAACTAGATGATTCTAAGAACAGATGATTCTAATATCACTACAGCACAGACCAAGATGTGGAATTGGTTTTAATTAAATACTGGGAAAATAATCACAGGAAAACCGTTCACAGTAGAGACCTCTGTTTGTTCTTTCTAATATGTTTTAAAAATGTATTTCCTTTATTATTATTTTTACTTTTCAATAGGTACTTTTCTCATTGTCTGCAATGTTCCTCCTCCAACTTTATTTTAATATAGATTTTATTTTTATTAAATAACAAATGAACGATAAATACAGTATACAAAGAAAGACAAGTACATGATATTAGGATGCCACAAAGCATTGAAAAGACAATGAAACACATTTGAAATGCAGCTCATTCTGTAATGTACGTAAAGGTAGAGATGCTGTCTCACAGCACCAGAGACTTTGGTTCGATCCTGACCTTGGATGCTGTTTGTGTGGAGTTTTCATATTCTCTCTGTGACCGCGTGGGTTTCTGATGGAAATATTTATGTAACTATTTCCTTGTGTATTCTATCTGTGTCTGCACAAGATTGTTTACCGAAACTGCCTAGGGCACAAGTAATTGACAGGTCTCGGTCAAGAGATTAAGAGTCTATCACAGAACTTGCAGAACGGCTAATCTTGCTCCTGTGTAACTTTCCACAGCTAAATGTTATTTCCTTTGAATTCTGAGTGTCCTTGTTCATTACCATTTGTCTGGATGCTTTTTTGTCTAAATCAATGTATAAAAGAGATGGTTTTCAGCATTAGCTCAGAGAGGACTCCCACAGACACTTGGGCTCTGTGTGACTCTCTCTCTCACAATAAAGTTCGTTCAGTTTCAACCTCCTTTTTTGTAATAGTCTTTGGATGCAGAGAAAGCATTTGATCAGGTAGAGTGGCAATACTTATATAAAGTACTACAAACATTTAATATGGGAGAGAATTTTATAACATGGGTAAAATTATTGTATGATAAACCGATGGCAAAAATCTTAACTAACAACATCTTATCTCAAAAATTTCAACTATCAAGGGGTAATAGGCAGGGATGTGCGTTATCACCCCTGCTATCTGCCCTTATGATAGAACCCCTGGTTGAAAGTACAAGAATTCATCCGAATATTCAGGGCTATAATACCAGGGACTGAAAGAATAAAATCTCATTATATGCAGATGATATACTTTTATATATTACAAAGTCACAAACGAGCATACCAAATTTACTAAATTTAATAGAGGAATTTGGGTCTTTTTCTGGATATAGAATAAACTGGAATAAAAGTGAAATCATGACATTAAAACCTCAAGAACCTACATACTTATTGAAGTTCCCCTTTAAAATCGCAACAGAAAAATTTAAATATTTGGGTATTCAGATTACTAGAAAATATAAAGCATTATTCAACGCTAATTTCATACCTTTATTAAATAAACTTAATATGCTGATTACATTTTGGAAAACACTTCCTTTATCATTATTAGGTAGAATAAATGCAATAAAAATGATCTTCCTACCACAATTACTGTACCTATTTCAGTCTATACAGGTATATATACCAAAATATTAAAAAAAAAATTAGACTCTAATATTACTAATTTTATTTGGGACTATAGATCACATAGAATTACAAAAAAAACACTTATGTAAACCAAAAGAGGTCGGGGGACTTTCACTTCCGAATTTTATGTATTATTACTAGGCAGTGCATATTAAGAATATAATTTATTGGCTGGATAGTTCTACCCAACAGACAGAATGGATAAAAATGGAGAAAGAGGATTGTCATCCTTGTAATATAGGAACGATCCTCTTCTCCCCGAAAAAACTGAATAACACAATATATAAGAAGAACCCAATTATATATGGTGCAATAAGAATTTGGAAACAAATAAAATTATCTTTAAAATTAAGAAATTTATCATTGTTAATGCCAATAGCGAATAACCCTTTATTTAAACCATCTCTTATTGATAAAACATATAACCAATGGGAAAGTCTCGGAATTAGAAGGATCGGGGATATGTACGAAATGGGAAACCTACTATCATTCCAACAATTACAATTTAAATTTAAACTGAAATACAACCAATATTTTAAATATCTTCAGATTTGCGATTTCATGAAAAAATATATACAAGGATATCAAAAAATAACCTGAATTATTGGAAGAAGCAATGAATATTGAAGCTGACTCACAAAAATTAATATCATATTTATATAATAGTATTCTAAATATAGACCTACCATCGACAGAGGTACTTAGAGAAGAGTGGGAACGGGAACTAATGATAAAAATTACAAAGGTTATATGGGAAAAGTATTTGATATATATTCACAAATGTTCAATTAATGTAAGACATAATCTAATTCAATTAAACATTTTACATAGATTATATTCAAAAACAAGATTGAACAAATTTTATCCAAATATATCCCCCATTTGTGATAAATGTCTATCCCAAAACACAACTATAACACACTCCTTAGTCTCCTGGACAAAACTTTATAGATTTTGGAGTGATATTTTTGAAATATTTACAAAATTATTCAAGATAAGAATGGAACCTAATACTGAAATGATTATATTTGGAGTAATGGAAGATGGGAATAAATTGAACACATCTCAAAATTTATTTTTTAACTATGGTTTAATAATAGCAAAAAAATTAATACTTAAATTTTGGAAAAATACATCAATACCAACGCTTAAAATGTGGATTGCAAATATGTTGGACACCGCACATCTTGAGGAAATGCGATTCCTCCTAATGGATAAATCAGACCAATTCATAACGAGTTGGTCTCCATTTGTCGTCTTCTTGGAATCATATGGTGCAACACAATTGTAAAAACTAACTGTTTCAGGACTGGACGAGGGTTGGTCAAGATTATAAACAATGATCTCCTTTTTTTTTCTTTTTTTTTCTTTCTTTATGTCTTATTCTCTTTTTTCTATTTTCTTTTCCTCAACTTTCTTCACTCATTCGACTTTCTTCTTTTTCTTCACACACTATATATCTCACGCTTTTCTATCCTTTACTATCTAATTTATTTTTCTTATTCTAATCTTTCTTTAATATAACACAAAAAAATAAGAAGCTGTACATAAAATGTATTATGCAAATATATATTAGGCACTTTGGTGCCATATGATTGTACTTACTTCTAATAAAATAAAATATTTTAAAAAAAAATAATAAAAAAATATAAAAGCTATAATGAGGTACATTGGAAAATCGGTAAACGTCCTTTGGTTAAGAGAGGTCCGTTCAATAGTCTGATAACAGTGGGAAAGAAGCTGCTGTTGAATCTGGTGGTATGTGCTTTCAAGCATTTATATCTTCAGACCATGGGATAGAAGAGGAAATGATTGGGATGTGAGTGGTCCTTGGTTATGTTGGATGTTTTCCCAATGGCAACGTGAAGTGTAGATAGAGTTGATCGTGAGGGTGGGGAGGTTGGTTTGCTTCATGGACTGGGCTGCATTCACTAATCTCTGTGATTTCTTGTAGTTTTGTGCAGAGCTCGTGTAAAATCAAGCAGTGATGCATCCAGTAGGGATGTAGTTATAATGTATCTGTAGAAATTGTTGAGGGTCATTGGAGACATGCTGAATTTTCTTAGTCGTCTGAGGAAGTAGAGGTGTTGACGTGGTTACTTGAATATGACGTTACTCTCAAGCAGTGTCGTGTACATTTGCAGCCTAACTTCCCTGCTCAAAAAATCATTTAAATCTTGTAACATAAAATGCCTTATTGATCTCCTGCTATCTTTAAGAACACATTAATATATATTTTAAGGTTGTTTCTTTTCTTCTGTATCAGTCTATTTCCTCAATTTTCTTGACTGACTCTCGCATCTTGGTGCACTTCCTTAAATGCATTGCCATTCTCTGGATTGAATTGCATTTGGCATTTTTTCCTCAAATGATCAAACCTTGTGTATCATCTGTTGGTTTCTTCTTCCCGATCAATCACATGATCATTTTGTTTTAATCACCTGCAGTGTTGTTTATTATCATTAACATTTCCACTAACATATTTCACAGAATCTAGTGACTGAGTGCTGAGTCCTCTGGAATTAACTAGTAATGGCCTTCTGGTTACAAAAACACTGGCCAACTTTTACTCTTAGTTTCCCATCACTAAACCAATATCAGTTTGCTTTGGGTCACATAAACTTTGTTTTTCTGACCTTTTGCATGGAATCCTGTCAATAGCCTTGTGAAAGCTGTATCAAACATACTGCGCTCATTGACCCACTTTGTTGCCACTTCAAAAATCAGATTGAATTTTTCAGACATGGCTTTAATTAGCAAATCCATGTTGATGGTCCCTGATCAATTTGTAATTCCTTAATGGAGGTACCTGAGAATAAATTTCAAAAATTATTTCTGTCGGCAAAATTAAACTAACTGGACAATAGGATGGCATTGACAGTGCACTGGTTCTCTGGTACATTCCCATAGCCAAGAGTGAGTGAAAACTAACAATCAGAGCCTTCACATTTTCTCCCTTTAGTTTAGTTTAGAGATACAGCGCGGAAACAGACCATTCAGCCTACCGAGTCCGTGCCGGCCAGTGATCCCTGCAAATTAACACCAGCCTGACACACACTATGGACAATTCACATCCATACCAATCCAATTAACCTACTAACCTGTGCATCTTTGGAGTGTGGGAGGAAACCGAAAATCACAGAGAAAACCCACGCCAGTCACGGGGAGAACGTGCAAACACTGTACAGTCAAGCACCCATGGTCAGGATTGAACCGGGATCTCTGGCGCTGTAAGGCAGTAGCTCTACCAATACGCCACCATGCCGCCCTTTGTCCCTTTAACAGTCTAGGATATAAGCCAATGAGTTGCTGGAATCTAGAGCAAACACAAAATTGCAGGAGGAACTCAGCAGGCCAGGTAGCTTTGGTGAGGAAAATGCACAGTAGATGATAAGGGTTGGGATCCTTCATCTGGTCTGAAAGAGTAGAGTGATGACGGCCAGTATAAAGAGATGAGGAGGCATGGGGCAAGAGATGACGTGATACGTGAGGCGGGGTTTATTGGCAGATGGAGAGGTTGGGAAACGGAGATGTGGATAACAACAATGGCTGGAAGGTGTTAAGTGAAGATAACAAAGGGCTTTCGATTATGACATCTGATGAGAAAAGAAGAATTGAACCAAATAAAAGAGTGACGGTGCATTGATGGGAAGAGTCGGGGATGCGGTAAGAAGACCATGTGGGAGGAGTGTGTGGGAGATGGGCAGGCAGTATAGGAAGGGGAGGGTGAAAGATTGAGTGAAGAATTCAAATGGCTTGCATCCGGAAGCTTGGCAAGGTGACTGTTCTGCCAAGCAGCTGCACTCTGCCTTCCATGGCCATCCGAAGCTCCTGCCTGCAAGCCATTATAATTTATCTTCCCATTCTCAACCTGTCTGTTCTCAACCCCCTTCATTGCCAGGGTGAGGCAAATGCAAACTGAAGGAGCAGCACCTCATATTCTGCATGGGTATCTACAATTGAACAACAAATTTTCTAATTTCAGATAAGCTGCTTCCCATCTGTCCATTTCTTTCATCTTCGGATCCTCTCACACTAAACCTTTCTTTCCAACTATCCCCTGCCCCCATCACTAAGCCTCTCTCCTCCGCCCCTACGCCAACTTCCATTTCCCACACACACTTCTCCTTGGATGCCCAATTCCCTCTCTCCACTGTTCCCATCTGCCCACCAACAATCCCTTATTTGGTTCCATTCTTCTTTTCTTACCAGATCCCATAACCTGCAGCCCTTTGTTGATCTTCACATCCCCTCTCATTCTCTGTCTCTCAGTCCACCTTTGTCTTCCTCACCTGACTCCATCTGTCAACCAATCCTTCCTGATCCACCAGTCCCTTGCAGGCTTGTAGCGAACACTGCCCTTCAACTTCCTCATACCAGCTATTTCCTATCTATTTTTTCAATCCATGTTGAATGCCCATTTCCCTCCATAGATGTTGCCTGACCCATTGAGTTCCTCCAGCAGTTTAGTTTTTGCATATAATATACATAATCTAGGACAAGTGATTTAACCACTTTCAAAGATCCTAAGCATCTTAATACTTCTTTTGCTGTGTTTGTCCTACAATATTCAACACTTGTATAGTTTAGAAGAATGAGGGGGACATCATTGAAACGCACCGAATAGTGAAAGGCTTGGAAGAGTCGATGTGGAGAGGATGTTGCCACAAGGGGGAGTGTTTAGGACTCGTCATAGCCTCAGAATTAAAGGACGTTCCTTAAGGAAGGAGATGAGAAGGAATTACTTTAGTCAGAGGGTGGTGAAATCTGTGGAATTCTTTGCCACAGATGGCTGTGGAGGCCGTCAATGGATATTTTTAAAGCAGAGAAAGATAGATTCTTGATTAGTACGGGTGTCAGGGGTTATGGGGAGAAGGCAGGTGAATGGGGTTAGGAGGGAGAGATAGATCTGCCATAATTGAATGGAGGAGTAGACTTGATGGGCAAAATGGCCTAATTTTGGTTCTAGTATTTATGACCTTATGACGTAATCATTGACTGCAACCAGGATCATTATCTGCTCTTATAAAGGTACGCCACCCACCCCCTTCTGCTGGGTGATCATTTTTGTCTCTTCTGGGCCTTTCTCTTACCTTGGTTATAGATTCTTGCTGAGGACTATATTGTGCCCTCTATATCTTCCTCTTTGCTCCACCTATTATACGAGGTTGGCTTGATTTTATATGTGTTTAGAATTATGTGGTGTGATTGGATAGCATGCAAAACAAAACCTTTCACTTTACCTTGGTACGCGCGACAATAATAAACCTAACCTAACTTAAACCGTATGTACATAAAAAAATCAAGGATGAGATTTAACAGTAGATGGCTTGCATGTGAGGAAGAAGTGAATGGAACGAAGTGTGCGCAGGGTGGGAAGAGGCAATAAAATCACGTGTGATGTAAATATTGGCATAAATCAACTGGAACAAATGACTCTGTGCCTTGGATTCTACGTAATGCTAGATAAACCCGCGTTGGAATCTGAAAAGCTGATAACCACAGGAAATGGTGTTCATAAACAAATATGTTTAAAAATAATACATTGCACAGAAACAAGATAAAATACTGCATATCCATAAATAAGTTTTACGAATAGTCACACAATCATTTTTATATACAATGTATGCTAAATAGCTAAGGTGATACACAACACATTGTCTCACTCCATCTCCCCACTCACTGAACCAAGACGCTCTCACTTTCCACTTCAAGCTATCATTGACATCACCAATGGGTGCAATCTCATCGGAGACCTTTGGACTATCTTTCATTGGACTTTACTGGCTTTATCTTGTACTGAATTTTATTCATAAGTTCATAGGTTCTCGGAGCAGAATTAGGCCATTTGGCCCATCTGGTTTACTCTGCCATTCAATCATGGCTGACCTCTCTTTCCCTCTCAACCCGCATTTTCCTGCCTTCATCCCATAATCCCTGACACCCTTACTAAACAAGAATATTCACAATATTCCTTTTATCATGTATCTATACACTGTGGAGTGCTCGATTGTAATTATGTATTGTCTTTCTGCTGACTGGTTAGCACACAATAAAAGCTTTTCACTGTACCTCGGTACACATGACAATAAACTAACCATCAGAAGCAAATACCACTTTTTCCTTTCCTATCAATCTTCCCTCCACGAGATTCCATCCGCCAACATTCATCCATACCCATGAGTTTTTGCCATGGCACTTTTCACAAGACATGGCACACTTACTCTTTTACAAACTATAGATCATAGAACAGTACAGCAATGGAACAGGCCCTTGTGCTCGCAATGTCTATGCCAAACTTGATGCCAAGATAAACTGCTCTGATATGCCTGCACATGATCCATATCCCTCCTTCCCCTGCATATCTTTGTGCCTATCCAAATGTCTTTTATCTTCATATTTTCCATTACCTGCCGCCTGCAAATATTGTTTTTCCTTGCGCAGTGGCTGGTGTTTATAATGTGACAAGATCCCCTCTAGCACAATGAGACCAAAAGCAGATTGGTTACATATTTTATGGAACATGAGCATACAGTGGACAAATGTAAACTAAACTTTTATTTACCTGTCATCTTAATTCTCTGCTACTTTCTTAGTCTGATCTCTTTAGCTCAGTTGTGCACAGATCAAAATAATTTCCGATGAGATTCAAGAACAAAACCTCACCTTCTGATCAGATAAAATGAGAACCGTCCAGTCGTAATGCTGTGTTCGACAATCTTACATAATTAACATTCCAGATTTCTAGCATTCTTTCTGATTTGTTTTAATGAATTTGGAGGTGGCCAGTTGGCTCAACTAGTGGAGCCACTGCTTCACAGCTCCAGTGACCTGGGTTCGATCCTGACCTCTGGTGTTGTCTGTGTGAAGGTTGTACATTCTGCCTTCGAACTTGTGGGTTTCCCATGGGTGTCCCGGTTTCCTCCCACAATCCAAAGACATGCAGGTTGATGGGTTGCGACTAGCCCCTAGAGTGTAGTTGAGTAGAACAATCTGGGGAGAAATTGATGACAATTTGGGGAGAATAAAAGATCAGAGTAGGATTGGTGTAAATGAGTGATTGATGGTCAGCACAGACTCTGGGCTAAATAATCTATTACCTTGCCATTCATCTCTAAGTTTCCATGACTCTGTAATCAATCCTCATATTTACCTCCTCTAAGCTTTTCTTAAATACTTTGTCAAGATACAAGATACAAGATACAAGATACATTTAATTGTCATTTGGACCCCTTGAGGTCCAAACGAAATGCCGTTTCTGCAGCCATACATTACAAACACATAGACCCAAGACACAACATAATTTACATAAACATCCATCACATCGCTGTGATGGAAGGCCAAATAAACTTATCTCTCCACTGCACTCCCCCCCCCCCCATGTCCCAAAGCCCCCCCGGCTGTCGATGGCGATTGTCAAAGTCAAGTCGGGTGGGTGCGAGGTCCACAACGACAATGGTGTTAGAGCCCCCGGCGCGCTCGAAGAGTCCCGGGCCATTCCAAGCTGCGCCAGTGATGTAGGACTCCAAAAGCTCTTCCCCCCAACTCGGGCGGGGGGAAGTCGCCATTGCGAGAGCCCTGAAAAGCGGTCTCCCTCCAGGGAGCCGCGGGCTCCCGGTGCCGCCGTCCGCCAGACCTGCCGTTGGAGCCTCTGACTCTCCGGTCGGGCCGCAGCAGCAGCAGCAGCAGCAGCAGCGCTCCTCCACCGCTCCACCCGCTCCGGACTCGGCCAGCCCCGCGACGGCGATGGTGAGTCATAGCACCAGAGTCCCCGGTCTCTTCCTGTTGGAGGCCGCTCCTCGTTGCGGCCCCAACGACAACGGAAACCCGACGAGAAAAGGTCGGGTCTCCCGTGCAGGGAGAGATTTAAAAAGTCCTTCCTCAGCTACCCAAGACTACACTACTCCTACCTTGATCCCTTTTCTGTCCTCCATTTTCTCAATCTCCATTGCACCTATTTAGATGTTACCGCTTTTGTTTCTCTTCAACTGAGGGTTCCACACCACTGTCGTCAATGTGGCCCTCAACCATTCCATTCCATGCCTGCATTTAGTGATGCCACTCCTTTCTCTCCATCTTCTCCTTCCATCCCATCAGTGCCCTCTTTCAACAGTTCATCCTCAGCCATTTCCAACACTTCCAGAACAATGCTACCATTAGGCACATCTTTCAGGTTCTCTGTCATGTCGTGATTCACTCCACAGTACCCATACCACTCCTTCCTGTATGGCACCCACTGTGCAACCACAAGAAATGCAGCACCTACATTTTTACTTATTTTTCATAGTAGTGTTTTAAAAGTCATAAAAGTATCATAATAGTGTCATAAAAGTATTTCTGGCTGAAACTAATCTATCACATAAATCAATATAATGTCGTTATCAATCTTATGAAGCTCAACAGACTTGGTACTGGAGTTGGGCATTTCAATGCCAGCGTGTGGAGATGGGGACTCCGCCAGAGCCCAGTCTGTGAATGCAGAGCAGAACAACAAACATCCATCCAGGTAATCTCTGGGTGCCCGCTCTACCACCCACCAAATGGAGCTCAGGGCTGGGTAGACATTGACGCAGAGACAACAACCTGGCTGCTCAACACCCAGCTTGAGATCTAACTATTCCTTTGTTTTATGTTTCATTCGCAAGAAGAAGAAGATCCATCTCCTATGTACTGCAGGGACCAAACATAAACTTGGTAGCTGCTTTGTAGAACACTTATGTTTGTTTCCCAAGTGTTACCCTGATATGCCAATCATTCCTGCTCCATCTTACTCCTGTAAACCTCTATCCTTGGTCTCCATTATTCTGAAGACTTCCAATTACTTGACATTTTAATTCTCTGTTACTCTATCTCAGTTATGTACCGTTGCCAATAATTACCTTAGAGACTCACAAACAACACTTCATCTTCCAATTAGACACATAGCAAATTCCCAATTTCAATGCTGTGTCTAAATGTTTTACATCAGCATCCCAGATTGTTTTATTCCAGATTTTTGTATTCTTTCAAAATTGCTTTAATAAGTTCAGATGAGGCACAGTGGCACAGCTAGTCGAGTTATTGTGATCCTGATCTCTTGTGCTGTCTGTGTGGAGGTCAGGATTTAACCCAGGTCACTGGGAAGTTCTACATAGACCCAGAAAACTCCACCTCAATTTTGATTGGGCATTTCTGGATTTACCATTGCATTTAACAGATGATTATTCTGCTATTCCCATTTTCATTTCCTCTGGGCTCATTGATGTTTCTTTCCTTGCTCTTTTGCTGTGCACTATCATCAACATTGATATTTAGTTTCCTGCTGTGATCTTCCTTTTTCAGTTTTCCTTCCTTCCACCATTTTTTATGCACCTCATTGTTATTAGTTCTATTAATAGGCCTTTCACTATTTCTAACCACTGATGCTGCCTGACCTGTTGAGTATTTCTAGTATTTCCTGTCTTTATGAATAATGGGTTGAATTGTCACCTGTTCCCATTGAGGAGGTTGTAAACAATACACTGCTCTTTAAATAATGCCAGAGGATATTTGTCAATCACATGAATGATTGGTACCAATTTTAATATATTTTCCCCAGGATAGATTATATGACAAAGTAACATTTCTTGAATGACATCAACCATCTGAATCAGTGTGATTTACTGTTGGGATGTTTTATAACCCTTAGGCACAAAGGCTTTTGATTCAAAACAAGAGCACGTAAGCGGAAATAGAGGCAAAATGTTGTAAACCCTCAGATAGCTAGCTGGCATCTGTGGAAATTGACTCTCCATCAGAAACTGACATGAAGTCTTTATCCAGAAATATTAACTGTTTCGATTTCCACAATCATGGCTTGACTTGACTTGTTGAGTGATTTCAGATTGTTTTTTTTGCTTTTCAACACCAATGAGGAGTCAGTCCAACACAGCAACCGATCATGCATGGCTAAGACCACATGGTAGATATTAAAAGTAGTTATTTAGTGAGATTTTCACAGGATGTAAAGAGAAACAAAGCCCTGTTTTCATTGTTACTGTGGGGTTTCTGCATTGCCATCTTGTCCAGAATAGGCTGTTCAGATCACTTGACTCTTACACACCTTGGGATTTGGTATTTAAATTTAACTTTGGTACTTATATCATGCCTCATGATGCAACCAAGACTGTGATTCCCATTTAAAACGAGTTGGGCAGAACATGTTTGGCTATTTGCAGTATTTTGAGTGGCAGGTCATTAAAAGGCATTGACAGGGCAGTGCTGTTGACAGGACATGTCCATTTTAAGAGCCAAACCTCAGTAGCATTAGATAGACACAAAAAACGGTTGAACCATATTCTATGGCATTTACACATGAATTCACAGTTCATTGGAAAATTAACCATTGGTAACTGTGGGTGTATTGAGCAGTGATTTGCAGTTGTTTACTAGGAAACATTATGCCCTTTGCTATAGTAAACAGTAGTGGTCAGAGTAATGTCGCTATTAAGGTAACGACTAAACCTCCCTCCCCTCTCCTTTCCCCAATAACCCCTTCCTTTCTCTAAACCCCCCCCCCCCCAACCCCTTGTACTCCACCTAGACTATATTTCTCCCCTTCCATCTATATTCCTTCCACTAGCTTCACAATTTTTGCAACTCTTCAATCCTTTTGACTCCAACTTTCTGTCTTTTCATCTCTGGCCTTTGTCCAACCATCTGCCTATCAAATAACTCAGCTCACCTGTATCAGTTTACTAACTGGTAGACACAACATCCTGGAGTAACTCAGCGGGACAGGCAGCATCTCTGGAGAGAAGGAATGGGTGACGTTTCGGGTCGAGATCCTTCTCTCTCCTCAGTAACATTAGGTTGATAGACTGCAGAGATAAAATTAGTGAGCTCCACAGGGCAGCCCAATGGCCCAAAATACTGCAATACTGTGTGGTTCATCTGCCCTCAAAGTCAGCATAGAGTCATAGAGCCATAGAGTGATACAGTGTGGAAACAGGCCCTTCGGCCTAAGTTGCCCACATTGGCCAACATGTCCCAGTTACGCTAGTCCCCCTGCCCACTTTTTGGTCCACATCCCTCCAAACCTTGTCCTATCCATGTACTAATCTGAGGAAAGACATTCTTGCCATAGAGGGAGTACAGAGAAGGTTCACCAGACTGATTCCTGGGATGGCAGGACTTTCATATGAGGAAAGACTGGATAGACTCGGCTTGTACACGTTGGAATTCAGAAGACTGAGGGGGGGATCTTATAGAAACTTACAAAATTCTTAAGGGGTTGGACAGGCTAGATGCAGGAAGATTATTCTCGATGTTGGGGAAGTCCAGAACTAGGGGTCACAGTTTAAGGATAAGAGGGAAGACTTTTAGGACCGAGATGAGGAAATCATTTTTTACACAGAGAGTGGTGAATCTGTGGAATTCTCTGCCGCAGAAGGTAGTTGAGGCCAGTTCATTGGCTATATTTAAGAGGGAGTTAGATGTGGCCCTTGTGGCTAAAGGGATCAGGGGGTATGGAGAGAAGGCAGGGATGGGATACTGAGTTGGATGATCAGCTATGATCATATCAAATGGCGGTGCAGGCTCGAAGGGCCGAATGGCCTACTCCTGCACCTATTTTCTATGTTTCTATGTACCTGCCTAACTGTGTAACTGTCTAAACCTAGGTCCTCTGGTCGAGGGTCCATTCTCAGCAGAGGCAAGCTGATGTAGGGGTCCGCAAATACTATCTGCAGCGATGGAATCACTCAAAAACCATTCCCTCTTTTCCCCTTTTCCTTCAGGCAGAAGATATAAAAGCTTGAAAACATGTAACACTATATTCAATACCAACTTCCCTGCAAGATCAGACTCTTGAACACGCCTCTCGTATGCCAAAGAATGTAATACCAATCCTCCAATATATCCCATTGAAGTCCATGCATTTTTGTTAATCTACATTTTATCTGTGGATGCAACACAATGTTCTACACTCGATTAACCTGTAAACTGACTGACAGCAGCTTTTTTTCCAGATGGGAGGTCTACAATTCAATCGTATGACCATTGAAAGCCACGCCCTCTTTGTCCCTTATTTTTGATCTATCAGGTTTTTCAAGACGAAGCCACAATAAAACCCCCCCCCTGACCTCCCACCCCACCTCTCCCTCTCACCCCCCCTCCTCCCCCCATGAAACCCCCCTTTGAGTGCATTCAGCAGGTGATGGACCTAATCAATTGCAACATCAGTATTACCTTGAGTCCATCTTCAAGTACATTCAATTGATTGATACAAAGTTCTGGAGTAACAGAACCCTCAGCGGGTCAGGCAGCATCATTGTAGAAAAAGGATGGGTTGGGACTGTCCAGTCCGAAGGCTTATCCAGTTTGAAGAAGGGTCCCGAACTGAAACATCACCCACCCTTTCTCTCCAGAGATGCTATCTGACCTGCTGAGTTACTCCAGAACTTTATGTCCATCTTTGGTATAAACATTCAATGGTTTACTGCTGTCTAGCCTGCAACTGTCAATAGAGAGTTAGTTCTTTTACACCAAGCTGCACATTGTGTTCACTTATTATCATCCTGCATTTGACTCAATCACTCCTTTCTTTCCCCTTTCAATTGAGAAAGATCAGTTTCATAAGGATGATGAGGCCCATTCTTAGAAATAGCTCTCCTATTGTATGTTAACTAGTGTTGAAACAAGGAACTGCTAGTTTATAAAGATGCAAAGTGCTGGAGTAACTCAGCAGGTCAGCCAGCATCTCTGGAGAACATGGACAGTTGATGTTTCAGGCCAAGACTCTTCCTTGGAATGATACATTTCGGGTCAGGATCCTTCTTCATTCTGATAAGTTAGCCAATGTTAATCATAGGTGAACCAATGTTTTATACATAATTATCATGACTTGTTGAGTTCTGAAGTCAGTCTCTTATTTATTATCTCCCAAATAGAATGATGGACAAATAATCAGATTGATCCTAAAACATGGCCTGCTGCTGTCAGGGAGATCTCTGTGAATGAAAGGGAAGCACAGTTGTGCAGGGTTAGTGCTGCTGCCTTACAGCGCCAGAGACCCAGGTTTGATCCTGATTGCAGATGCTGTCTGTACGGAGTTTGTACATTCTCCCAGCGACTGCGTGGGTTATCTCCGGGTGCTCCGGTTTCCTCCCACACTCCAAAGATTTACAGGTTTGTAGGATAATTGGCTTTGGCAAAATTGTAAATTATCCCCAGTGTGTAGGATGGTGCTAGTGTACGGGGTGATCGCTGGCCCACGCGGACTTGGTGGGCTGACGGGCCTGTTTCCGCGCTGTATTTCTAAAGTCTAAAGTCTAAAGAAAGGTTTGAAGTAAGAGTGACCTTTGATAGTGCATTATTCACATTCCTTGCAGGTCTTAATGTAGACAATAGATGCAGGAACCAGCACCGCTGATATTGAAACAATTGACATAGAAATATTGAAATAATTGACATAGTTTAAGAAGAAAGAACTGCAGACGCTGGTATACAAAAGAAGACACAAGCCTATGGGATTAATTCTGCTATGATATTCTCACCATTTGGGGCAGTATGTGCTGAATATTACTAATTTGTTACTCCCTCAAAAACCTTTGTTCCTCTTGCTGCACTGTGTGATGGGTGGCTGTGAAGACCAGATCTTGGATGCAAATTACAAATCACTTTTTTGCAGTTAATCTACCATAATGGATTCATAGATATGTCTCTTTACGGTACTGTATAGTCATTGCACGTGGCTTTATGCAAGTTTATTTATGTATTTTGTCTTCAGGAAAATGTTAAAAATTAATAACTGTTTTCTAATTAATTCTGGCATTAAACAAAATAGAACATTTACTTGTTATCAAGTGTAGCACTGTAGAAACATTAGGACACCAAAGACTGTTTTCCCCGCAGGATCTAAACTCTGTGTCTTTGTGCAATTGAATAAAAAGAACTAATAATTTAGCTTCCAACTGTGCTTTCCTTTTTTTTTTAAAGAAATACTATTTACCTGCTGGAATTAATTGTTTGAGGCATTATGTTCGAGAATATTAACTGTAGGCCTAATGTTCTAAAAAATCCATTACTTCATCTTTTATATAATTAGGAGACATCAAATGCGAATAATCAGATTCGGTAAAATAGAGTGCCGAAGAGACACTTCAAGGGCAGGTTCCTTTTGAAAGTGGATGATATCCAGCCCCTATTTACCACATACTATACACCAATTAAATAATCTAAAATTAGTATTGACATGAGCCGAGGATCTGTTTCAATGACATGAGGTTACAGATTCTGGAATCTGGATCATAAAACAAGTTGGTTGAAGAACTCAGGAGGTCAAGCAGCATCAGTGGAGGCAGATGCCATGGGTTGATGTTTCAGGTCGAGATCCTATAGTAGGATTGAGAGTGTAGTGTGAAGATAGCCAGGTATGGGGGTGAGAGAGAGGCTGATAGGTAAATAGGTGGAAACAGATATTGGGGTTGGGGTGGATGGTGATATTAGGCAAACGGATCTCGGTGGAGGAGGAAAAGAGTGGGTGGAGACGGAGACTGATAGGTGAATAATTGGAAAAAGATAAGGAGTGGAAGGAAGATCAAGCAAATGGAATTCAGGTGATAAGGGGAGGAAGAGGGTATGGACAGAGGTTGGTTGATGATAGATGGAAACAGAGAGTGGGGGAGAGGGGGAACTGTGTGGAATGAAGTAGCAGAAGGGAGAAGGTGGGTAGAGACAGAAGCTGGTTTGTCATGGGTGGCACCTGGTGAGGAGGCAGGAGGATGATGGACTGATGGAACCATGTGATGGGGGTGGGGAGGCCTAGAGTGATGAGACGGGGACCGGTCGATTATTGGAGCAAACAGATTGGGGGGGCTGGGGCGGATTAGGTAGAAGTAATCAGGTGGGGAAGAGGATAGGAAAGGGAAATCAGTGGAGAAGAAACCCAGAAAATAGATATGCGGGTGATGAGCAGATGGAGCTAGGTGGTGTAGGGTGGTGAGTCAGGAGTGTCCCGGCGAGCTGCGCACGTGGGCCCGATCCACCTGCTGAACAACCGGGCCAACGACCAGAAAATGCCCCGCAGGCCTCTCAGGGGACTGCAGAGAAGCCGGACGGCGAGGCCTGTCTGGGCGGAATGGAGCCCCAGCGGTGGCGACGGCAATGGGAGCCTCGGCATCAACGTGTGCCTCAGGAACAGCGTAACCCTTGGTGGCAACAGGAGCCTCGGTGGCAACGGGAACCTCGGTGGCAGTGGGGCCTCACAATCAACCCCACAATCAGCGGTCGATGAGCGTGAAGGGGGGAGGGGAAGACATTGGGGACCCGGCATGGAGGGACCACCGTGAAGAATAATGGAGGACCTGGACCGCCGTGAGGGATGGTGGGAGAACAAAGGGGGACCCGATGTGGGGGAAGGGGACACTTTAGTTTTAGAATCCTCTGCCCAGGGGATAAGCCATTCGTTCGTTTGTTTGTTTGTTTGTTTGTTCGTTCCGGGTAAGGCGCTGTGCACGGCAGCCAGCCAACAGTTGCTTGTCTTTTTCTTTTTTCACTTTTAATTTAATTTTAATTTCAACTTTTTGTGTGTTGTGTGTTGTGACTGTTGGCAGACCAATTTCCCTCCGGGGATGAATAAAGTTTTATCCTATCGTATCGTATGTCAGTATAACATGGCAAGTGATTCTCTAGTGTAGTTGCTACTGATTATTCTCACTTTGGTGGTAACACTCCATCTATACCAACTAACGCAATCCACTTTGTTCAATGCCATCTTTTCCCAACAAATCTTTGTTGAAGATGCTTGTATTGCTAATTTCAGTGGCATGAAATGTACGTCAATTAAACTCTATGGTCATGTCCTGGTCTCAGCCAAATCAGTAGGAGTTATGCTAAAGGAAAAATACAGCAGCTTTTGGAAATGAGAATATACTGAAAATACTCAACGAAGCAGGCAGCTTCTGAAAGAAAAATAAAACATTTCAGGTCAATGACCCTGTGAACTGGGTCACAGTGATAACTTTCATCAGTGTATGTTATGGGGAAGGGATGTCAGGTATGGATTCTGCATGACGCCACTGAAAGCTGTGTACAAAGCAAAGACTAGGTTTATCTGGTAATAAAATGGCCAGTAGATACCCACTTTCCATTGAGAATGGTCCCATGGGTCAAATGTCACAATCTTCTGTGGTACAACTGTATGTAAAACCAAATCACTATCTTCAAGACAAAAACATTGAAGGGGAATGTGCTAATTCGTAAATAATCACTCACACTACATAACAAAAAGGAATTTTACAATTTGCACAAAGCATTATGTCAGATTTATGCAAAATAAATTAAAAATACTTTATGAAACCACCCTTGCAGATTTATGCAGATTGATCTCTTATGATTCAGCTAGTTGGAGTCTTTCAGTGTGTGGCAGATGCAAATACAATGGTTGTTTTTTAAATGTACAAAGTCTCCAAGCCTTCCTTCTCTCTTTGCCTCTTTCATGGTTCCTGCGTCCCTGTGCTATACTGTGACACTACTCATATTAATGCAAAGGAAGATCTTTAAATCTGATCCTATCCCGGCATAATCTGCCTTTGCTTTAATGTGTGCAATGCTCACATACCGCATTTTTATCCAGATTTTGTTTGTGTATTTTTTATCACTAATCCTTCACAGAGAATAAAGTGAAAACCAGATTCTTTAGAAGGGCAAAATTGAAAGGAGATGTCCGGGGCAAGTTTTTTTATACAGGGGGTGGTGAGTGCTTGGAACCCATTGCCGAGGGTGGGAGTGGAGCAGATAAAATTGTAGCATTTAAGAGGCTTTTAGATGAGCATGTGAAAATACAGAGAATGGAGGGATATGGATCACGAGTGGGCAGAGTAAATTTGTTTAAACTGGCATTATGTTCGATACCGATATTGAAGGCTGAAGGTTTCTGTGCTATAATGTCCTATGTTCTATATTCTTTGCTTTACAACAATTCTCACTGACATATTTTCGGAAAGGTATGAGACCTACCTTCAGTTTCAGCCAAAACCTTTAGTTACCAATTTCTTTGCACAATTTCTCTGGGCGGCACGGTGGCGGAGTAGTAGAGTTGCTGCCTCACAGTGTCGGACACCTGGGTTTGATCCTGACTACAGGTGCTGTCTGTCAGGCTGAAGGATGGACCCGATCCAAAATGTCACCTATCCATGTTCTCCAGAGATGCTGCCTGGTCCACTGAAGAAAAAAAACAAATGCAGAATCATTGTAAACAGATGTACAGGTTTTGTCAGAATGTACTCAAATTTATAACCCTCAGGCTGGCTTCAAGAAAGACTTCAAAGCTTCCAATTGAGGAAATGATTCTGTACAGAATAGTTGTTTACTTCTAGTGAATATGTATTTATATATGATATAGTTCTGATAAAATCTCTGGCAAATTAATTTAGGTGAGGAATGTGCAGGTAATTTTAATGTGTAACAAATGAGAAGGGAAGAAATTTCATTTCTGAGAATCTATGTAATTCTTTACCTCAGAGAGCTATGGTAGAATAGTTTCACAAGCACACCTTGATAACTTTTTGGATTATAGAAAGAAAAGGGTTGTGGGAATATAAAATAGAGGTTAGATCAGTTAAGATAATTTTAAATGGCAGATAATGGTGTGGCAGTCATTCAGCCAACATTACCCATTCCTTCTCTCCAGGAATGTTGCCTGAGATACTCCAGCATTTTTAGTGTAAACCAGCATCTGCAGTTCCTTCCTACACATTTTACCTGCTTCTATTTGTTTTGTTCTGAAGTCTTACTTGTGGAGTGAAGGCAGGCATGGGTTACTGCTTGTGGATGATCAGCCATGATGACAATGAATGGTGGTGCTGGCTCGAAGGGCCAAATGGCCTCCACCTGCACCTATTTTCTATGTTTCTATGTGTCTTCTAAAAATGTTTGTTTTAGCATTTCAGAACCCTCAATGAATGTGAAATTACAAATAATGATGAGGATTGTGATTGGCCTCAAAAGAACAATAAGAGCCTGGCAGAATGGGCATGACAGGAAGGATGGGGGAGAAAATGCAGAATAATATATGTTGGAAATTAAGAATAAGAAAAGAAAATACACTGCAATAGTGGAATGTAAAATTGAATAAAGGAACAGATGGGCCATAATGGTGGCAATGTTAAAAGACAAGGCCAATATAATACTGAAGCGAATCATTAATTTTATGCTGAGAAGCATGAAATACAAATGGAATTAAAAGAGAAGTTAGAGAAAAAAATCAATACACAAGGGTATTTAGAATGTGGAATCCTCTGCCACAGACTGGTGTTGAAACTGAGCTCATAAATTCTTTTCATATGAAATTAAATACTTATTTGATAAGGACTTTTAAATGATATTAAGTATTAACAGGAGAATGGGATTGGCCAGGATGCTTCATGTGGAATGAAATAATAACACTCTTAAGGCCATAACTGTCCAAAGAGCTCTCATATTTACCCTGTAACATTCCATGCTACCATGACTCTATAAACTGCAATTCATTCCATCTATCAAGAAAGAAATCTGCGCAGTTTGATTGAGCTATTTTATATTGCAATGATAGCTACATCTGAGCATTTAATTTTCTTCACTTTATAAACTATCTTTATAGTTAGATTATTTTGCTAGAATAATCTTTCACTCTTTTATTCGTAGGTATTCGTCAGTTAGTTTGCAACATTGGCTGCTGATCAGCCATAAGACAGCGGGAAGAGGAGTGAGAAGATTGACATGAATTTACTCTGCTGCTCCGCAGTGAGCCTTACTTACTTACCCACCTTTACTTGGCAAAGGTGTGAGGTGTTTGAACGTCATTGTGGGTGGGATCCGGAGCCATCATTAAATGGTGCAGTAACATGTATTTTTTCCTTCAAATTTTCTTTTTTCTTGCCTACCGTATTACTCTGAATTATCTCTTGGCCTCCGCAGTATAATCATGTCTCATGTCCCAATTAAAAATTCAAAATATAATTCCAGTGACAGGCTAAATGGATATGATGCTTAATGATAGCTTAATTCATTGATAGCGATACTTGAGAACAGATTATCTGCAAACCTTTTTGGTGACATAAGTACATAAGGAAACAGGAGCACCAATATGCCCTCAGTCCCTCAAGCCTACCCTGCATTCAATATAGAGCATAGAGGGGGGCAGGGTGGCCCAGCGGTAGTGTTGCTGCCTTACAGCACCATAGATTCTGACTGCAGGTGCTGTCTGTATGGAGTTTGTACCTGTACCGCTTAGGTTTTCTCCAGTTTTCTCCCACACTCCAAGAATGTACAGGTTTGTTGGTTAATTGACTTCTGTAAATTGTAAATTGTCCCTAGTATGTAGGATAGCGCTAGTGTACGGGATGATCGTTGGTCGGTGCAGACTCGGTGGGCCGAAGGGCTGAAGCATTTCCATGCTGTATCTTTAAAATCTAAAGACTAGAGTCTAAAATCTAGAACAGAGAAGAGTCCAGCACAGGGCTCACAATGTCTGTGCTGAACATTATGCCATGACCAACTCTTATCTGCCTACATATAATCCACATTCCTCCATTCTCTACATATCCATGTGCCTTTCCAAAAGCCTCCACACACCACTGTTGTGTTTGCCTCCACAACCACCAATAGCCGCACATTCCAGGGTCATGACACTATCTGCCCAGGCCTCACCTGAGTATTTGTTTCTAGTTCCTTGTCGCCTTCTTTTCCTTGCTCTTTAAAAAATCTTTCTACTTCATCTTTAAATATCCCCAATGATCCATCTTCGACGTTGAGAATTCAAGAGATTCATCAGCGAGAAGAGGTTCCTACACACGTCAGATATAAATGACTGGCACCTAATAGTCAAAGCCATACGGTTAGGAAACAGGCTCTTTGATCCAACTCCTCTCTGGCAGCCAAATGTCCCATCTACGCCTGTCCATTTTCCTCCAAACATTTCTTGTCTATGTACCTCTTCAAATGTCTTTTAAATGTTATTTTACCTGCCTCAACTACCTCCTCTGGCAGCTTGTTCCATTTACACGCTGCCCTCTGTGTGAAAATATTGACCCTCAGTATCCTATTAAAACTTTCCTCTATCACCTTAAACCTATGTCTTCTAGTTCTTGATTCCAGAACTGTGGGAATAAAAAGACTATGTGCTTTCACCCTACCAATGGCCTCATGATTTTATACACCTCTATAAGATCACCCCTCAGTCTCCTGTGCTCGAAAGAACCTCAATCTCTCTCTGTGCCTCAAGTATTGGCTGCATCCTTGTAAATCTCTACAGAGATTACAACATACTTTCGAACGTAATGGCATCTTTCCTATAGCAGGGTGATCAAAACTGGACACAATATGCCGTGTGGCCTCACCAGCTACTTGTACAACTGTAACATAATGTCCCAACTGCTACACTTGATTGATAAAGGTAGGGCAATGAATGTTATCTACAGGGATATTAGTAATGTATTTTACAAGTTACTTCATCGAAGTCTGATCGAGAAGATTAAGTCGCGTGGGATCTACATTGAGTTAGTAAATTGGATACATTATTTTTTTGGTCAAGGAAGACGGAAGGTGGTGGTTTGCTGGTGTTTGTCTCACCAGTGGTCTTCCATAAGAATTGGTGCTGGATCTGGATGAAAATATAGGTGGTCTGATTAGTTTATTTGTTGATGATATGAAAATTAATGGAACTGTGAATAGTGAGAAAGGTTGTCAAATGATATAACAGGATATGGATCAATTGGAAATTTGGGTGGGGAAATAGCAGATGGAATTTAATCCGGAGAACTGTGAACTATTGTGTTTTGGAGATCAAATGAAAGAGGAAAGTACATAGTAAGTGGCAGCACTGTTTAGAGCAAAATTGTTCAGAAAGATCTTGGGGGTGTAAATCCATAGCTCTCTGAAAGTGAATAGTGATAACATCACTGATAAGGAATGTATATATTATTATTATTATTATTATTATTTGTATTATTATTATTATTATTATTGTTATTATTATTATTATTATTATTAACATTATACTTATGGGCGCCTTTCAAAGACTCTCAAGGACGCCTTACAAAATTTAATAAGCAGATTACAAAACATATAAGCAGAATAAAACAAAAAGCATTATAGCAAAAAGCAAAAACAATATAGCATTCTTGCCTGCATTGGTCTGGGCATTGAGTATAAAAGTTGGCAAATACTGATGCAGCTGTGTGAAATTTGTGTTTGGCCACATTTGGAGTATGTGTGTTAGTCTATGGCAATATGGATGTGTAGAAGGGGCAAAAGATCCCTAATGATCCAGGATGTTCCCTGGATTAGAGTGTTTCAGGCATAAAGAGAGGTTGAACAAGCTTGGATTATTTCCTTTGGAGCCATGGAGCCAAAGAGGGTGACCTGATCAGCCTTTTATGTGCCTTCAGGTCCCCTTCTATTGACTCTACCTGTTACATCCTGTGTCATCCCTTTCTGCTTTGCAATCCACTGGTACCCATAATTTAATCATTATGAAATACTTCAACCATTCGCTCCACTATCTCGTTACTTTAGCAACAGAACACCAAGGACCACCTCTTCCACTATCATGATTTTTTATCTAATTGTGTGTATCTTGCACTATTGTCTTCTTTTTCTTTTCATTATCTTGTAATGTATGTTATGTATAATTACGGGTTGTCTGAGTCTATATGCCTGTGATGCTGCTACAAGTAAGATTTTGTACCTGTACTTCACTGTACTTGTGTACATGACAATAAACTCAACTCAGCTTAACTTGACGACTATCTGAACTACCACCCCCTTTAAAACCACAGGTGCAGATTTCCGGTCCTGATGTCTTTTCTGCCTTTAGTCATATTAGTTATTAAACATCTTGTTCCTCAAGATTGGGATTGCTACAAATTCTTCTGTAAAATCTGAAACTATCCCATCAGATATCTTTGTGATATTTTCAGTGCCCTTCACTATCAAGGCTAACATAATGTATTGATTTAACGTATCTGCTATTGCCTTGTTTCCTGTTATAATGCCCCAGTTGCATTCTCTTGGAGTTTCACATTTAACCTGGATACCTTTTTCTCTTTTATGTATTCTCAAAAGCCCTTGCTGTTTGATTTGATATTACTTGCCAGTTTTCCCACATCATCAATATACTCTTTCTTTATTAACTTGTATTGGTCTCTTGTTGCTCGTTCTTGTAAAATTCCCAGTCCTCTGGTCCACTAGCCCTTGCCACTTTGTATGCTGTAGTCTTTGATTAAATATTTCCCTTGACCTCCCTTGTTAACTACAAATGGTTCATTTCTCCTGGGATCCCTCTTTCTAATTGGGACCAATTTCTGCAGAGTACAATGAACTAGCTTTTTAAAAATCTGCCGCTGCTTATCCACCAACCTATTCCAAAGCCTATTTACCCAGTACACTCCAGACACTTCCACTTTCATACCATTATCATTACCTTATTTAAATTGATAACATTGGTTCTAGACCACAGGTGTTCGCCTTCAAAATGTGTCCACAATTTTACCATAATGTGATCATTATTCCCTGGAGAAAGTTTATCTATCACATATTTTATTAATCTTGCCTCATTACCCATGGCCAAGTCTAAAGTAGCTATCTGCAGTTGACAAATGATGGTGATTTGCAGGTACTACTGCTGTGAAATATCTGTAAATATGAAACATGCTGATTTCCCTATCCTTGTGTGTGTTTATACTACTCGATTGCAAGTCACAAGGTGTACCTGTGTCTCAAATAATGTAACAGTTTCACAAAAAGTTTGGAACATTTAACTTACAGCAAGATTTAGAAGTCTCAGTGTATAAATCTTGTGTGCCATCTTGTAAATCAACCTTCATATTCTCCCTGATTTCAGTCATTTTCTGACTACAGGCTTCCTGATCATTATGGCAGTTTCTGTAATGGAAATATTCTCCAATAGAATTCATAAGATACTACCCAGTTATGAAATAACATTCACACTCATGCAAATTAATGTGAAAAAAAGGGAATAAATTCACACAATTGTTCTCCCGCGGGTATTTTGTGACACATGCATAGAGGACGTGGCTTAGCGTTATGGGAGATCGGGCTATGGAACGTTTTCTAGGGTTGCAACCCTACCCTAATATAAAGATAGTCTGCATAAAAAACGTTTCCATATTTGATTTAGAAAAACCTCTTGATTGTAGAATCAGCAGCTTTGCACATTTATGTAGAAGTTCAATGAATGCAAGTTGTAAAGCATTTGAATTATTTAATTATGTCCCTGATTGCTATCTGAGTCACAAACTGTGGTATGTAAGCTTTAGCCAGTGTGTGGTCCAACAAAAGCAAGAACACATCTCTGGAGTTTAGAAACACCCTTCACTGGCTGCTGTTCTAGGACCCGATGATCATAAGTTCCTTTACCCTTGACTCTTTGCCTTGTGGCAACTCCTTCCTCATTCCCCCTGTCAAATCTGGTGATATCTCTTCAACACCTGACCATTTGACCGAGGGACACGGATTAGATTTGTTTCAAATCACAAGGGCCAAACGGGCAGGCAACCTGCTTTCTCTTCCAGCCAACCACTCAAACGTCTCACTAGACCTTGTTATCTTTAAATTTTCTCCATGCTGTGGGAAGTTTGCTTCGCCTCTAAGGTCAGCATCCCACACTTCCTGCTTTAGCGATGTCGCACATTAACGTGATACTTTTCTAATCAGCCTTGATGACAGCTGAGCTTTTCTGCGCACAGCTTGTAACAGGTTTGGTGTTGTTCACTTCCTGTTCTACAGAGATTACAACACATTTACAGGATGGTTCCAAAAGCACTGTAAATGCAAGGGCACAAAATAAGTGGAACATGTAGATAATCAAAGAAGAAAAATAAAGAGCAAAATATTTGATATTGAATTCAATAGAATAGAATTTTATAATTTAGAACCTTGATCGAAATATAGGACAAATATAGTTATCACAATAATCATTTGTTTTATTTATTTTCGTTTTGTCCTCTTTTGCATTTGTTCTTAGCTGATCAGTAAATGCTGCGACTAATGGTAACACAGAAACAGGCCCTTCGGCCCACAACGTCAACACTAACCATTAATCTCCTCTTAGACTAGTTCTATGTTACTCAATTTCACATCCACTCCCTACACAGTAGGGGCATTTTTTACAGAGGCCAATTAACCTACAAACCTACCATATGTCTCTGGGATGTGGGAGGAAACTGGAGCACCCGGAGGAAACCCGTGCAATCACAGGGAGAAGGTGCAAATTCCACCCCGACATCACCAGAGGTCAGGACTGAACCCAGGTCTCTGGCGCCGTGAGGCAGCAGCTCCACCAGCTTACCACTATGCCACCCTAATTTTCTGCTTGCCAATTCAATTGTCTCAACTTTCTGATTAATATATAAAAATATGACCTGTTACATTCCACCAAGAAGAATTCTCGGTTTACATTGGTTGGATATATGTGTTTTGTTTCACATTGTTTTAGATTAGATGGACTCACACACCAACAAAAATACATTTCCTGAGTATTGTCTGCTGTGCTACCGAATTGCTTCTCAACCATGACCCCAGCCATAGCTTTTGTATTGCAATCACTGTAATTTCTGCATCTTTTACTGCCTCAACCCACTTACCAGGCTTTACTCTTCCACACTCTCCACGCTTCTTTTAAACTCTGTTGTCCAATGACCTGTTAGCACAGTTAAGGTTTAATTTTGTCAAAGTTTTTAATAACCAGCAATTAAAGGATTATCAGCTCCTTTATTTAAATTCAGTACAACTAAAATCTATCACGATTAAGGCAATCCACTGTGCATATGATTGACTAAATACAATGCAAAAGAACAATAGAATTGTTGATGGTTTTATAATCCACTGGGAGATTGTTTGGCCATTGTGGCTGAGTGGTGTTTTTGTTACAGCAATTCAAAACTACTCTGGAAGGCAAAAGATCTGAGTTTTGGCCTTTGACTTCCAGCAAGATGTTCACAAGTGAAGTCATAATTTGCATCTCACATCACGTTAATACACCTATCTGGACATCCTGGCAGCGATTTGTGATTCAAGAAACCGACCATACCATGTGAAAATCTTTTTACAAAATAAAAGTAACACCAGACAAGATTGACTGTACATAAACACAATGGTAAAAGGAAACTTGATTCATATACTCTCCAAGGATGAAAAGGACAAAGATACACCATCTGAAGACATAAAGGGCTGTAATAACAGCGGGCCTGGAGAACATGGGTAGGTGATGTTTCAGGGACCCTTCTTTATCCGGCTTTCATTTAGTGTCATAGTCATAGAGTGATACAGTCTGGAAACAGGCCCTTAGGCCCATCTTGCCCACCCCAGACAACATGCCCCAGCTACACTAGTCCCACCTGCCTGCATTTGGTCCATATCCCTCCAAACCTCTCCTATCCATGTACCTGTCTAACAGTTTCTTAAATGTTGGGATAGTCTAATGGTGCTATGGTAGCACGGAAACAGGCCCTTCGGCCCACAAAGTCCACACTAACCATTGATCTCCTCTGAGACTAGTTATAGTTACCAATTTTACATCCATTCCCTACACAGTAGGGGCAATTTTTACAGAGGCCAATTAACCTACAAACCTACCATATGTCTCTGGGATGTGGGTGGAAACTGGAGCACCCGGAGGAAACCCGTGCAGTCACAGGGAGAATGTGCAAATTCCACACCGACATCACCAGACCCGACTCGGCGCCAAAGCTGTGGCGGAGGCAGCGGCAGCGGAGACCCGATTCGGCCTCAGAGCTGTGGCGGCGGCGGCGGCAGCGGCAACGGAGACCCCCCCTCCCCCACGTCATTCTTCTAAACTCCAGTGAGTACAGGCCTAGTGCCGAAAAACGTTCATCACAGGTTAACCTACTCATTCCTGGAATCATTCTTGTAAACCTCTTCTGGAGCCTCTCCAGAGGCAGCACATCCTTCCTCAGATATGGTGCCCAAAATTGTTCACAATGTATGTGTATTGTTCCACATTGTGTTATATTTGATGGACTCACTCAGCATCAAAACTAAATTTCCTGAGAATTGTCTGCTGTGCTACCTAATCGTTTCTCAACTGTGACACCGGCCATAGCTTTTGTACTGCAATCACTATAATTTCTGGATCTTTTACTGCCTCAACCCACTTACCAGGCTTTACTCTTCCATGCTCTTCCTTCTAAGCTTCCCTTTAGAACCTGTTGCTCTGGGAAGATGCAGTGTACATCTTTCTGGCTCAGAAAGATTTACTAGTGTGCAGTATGGACAGAGTATCTGGTTTGTGTTTCTGTGCAACAATATTCCTTCAACCATACCCCTTCTTTAAATTTTAGAAACTGAATGAATATTTTATGTTGATTACCTTTCATCAAAATTAGGAAAATTTAGATACATGCTGCAATGATCTATGAGCGTGACAGTGCTGGTCAGATTAGGAAAGGTGAAAGCACAAAAACAAGCTACATATCCATCAGCGGATATTCATCACTGGAAACTTGTATGTTCAGCAGATCACTGACTAATTCTCCCAGTTTTAGTTTTTAGTTTTAGAGATACGGAGCGGAAACAGTCCCTTCGGCCCCTCAAGTCCATGCCGACCAGCGATCCCCGCATATTAACACTATCCTACACACATTAGGGACATTTTACACTTATATCAAGTCACTTAGCGATTTTTTTAGGCAACTGCCGGCGACTGTCATAATTGTAGCAGGTCGCCGAAAAACCGGCGACTACCTACGTCATCCTGGCGACAACCTATGACAGCACCTACGTCAGGAGAAGTCAAGCTATGCTCATTGGTGTCAAACCCATTGTCGGGAAAACATTTTCAACATGTTGAACATTTAGCGGCGACCAGAAAGACGCCACGACTTATTGCGCGACTGACGAGACGACTCCCGGCGACCACCGGCGAACATGTGCCTAAAAAATCGCCTAAGTGGGACAGGCCCATAACCTACAAACCTGTACGTTTTTGGAGTGTGTGAGGAAACCAAAGATTTTGGAGAAAAACCCACGCGGTCACGGGGAGAACATACACACTCTGTACAGACAGCATCAGCAGTCGGGATCGAACCTGGGTTTCTGGCACTGCAAGCGCTTTAAGGCAGCAACTCTACCGCTGCGCCACTGTGCTGCCCTTGTACCCCAGTTGTACCCCAGCTTCTTCCTGTAGAGTGGTAAATCCTACCTTTGAGCTATTGTGCATGATCCCTAATGTTAGAAAATGCACAACTAAAACAAACATGGTGACAATGACTGATGCGAAGAAGGAGTAGAATCAGAGAGGGAAGTCCTTAGCATTCATTGGAAGATCCAGCGCCAGCAGTGGTGGAATGGCCACCTGTTAAACACCTCACTGGATTTTCTTATCCATCTAATTTGGGATGGAAATGTCAGTATTGAATTGGTAGTCAGTTAGGATTGATAACTGATTGCCGATTCAATACTGACACTTATCCTGCGTAAAATCTTGAAGATATTCCAATGGAACCAACATGAAAATAAAGAAGGGATACCAAATCATAGTCAAGAAAGAAGAGCTGAAAGGCCAGGGTGCAGGAGTAGGCCATTCGGCCCTTCGAGCCAGCACTGCCATTCAATATGATCATGGCTGATCATCCAAAATCAGTACCTCCCCCATTCCTGGTTTCTCTCCATATCCCTTGATTCCGTTAGCCCGAAGAGCAATATCATACACTCTTGAATATATCCGGTGAATTAGCCTCCACTGCCTTCTGTGACAGAGAATTCCACAGATTCACAACTCTCTGGGTGAAATAGTTTTTCCTCATCTCAGTCCTAAATGTACTACCTCTTATGCTTAAACTGTGATCCCTTGTTCCGGACTACCCCAACATTGGGAAAAAAATTCCTGCATCAAGCCTGTCCAATCCCTTAAGAATTGTATATGTTTCTATGAGACACCCTCTCATCCTTCTAAATTCCAGTGAATATAAGTCCAGTCGACCCAATATTAGATGGAAATAATTCAAATGTAGAAGCAAAGGAGAGACAAGCAATTGAAAATGTAAAATCTAGAAGATATTCCAATGGAACCAGCATGAAAATAAAGAAGGGATTCCAAATCAGTCAAGAAAGTTAGAAAGAGCTGAAAGGACAGAAAAAGTTGTAAAGAATTAAAATGTGGAAGCAAAGGAAGACAAGTAATTTAAAGTGTAGTAATACATAAGACGCAAGTCAGCGTTAATGTTTTCTGATATTAAACATACAATAATTCCATATTATTGGACACATAAAAGCAAGCTCTGCAACAGAATTAGACTGATTTTACAATTTAGCAATTCAATAAAAATGTAGACTAGATGATTATCTTGGTAGGAGATATGGAAGGTATTACTGTGTTTTCCAGTTGGACTTGCCCTTTGCACATTTTAGTACTGCTACAGAAATCTCATAGACTCTCAATTCTGTTCAAAGATCTTACTGTAAATGATCCACTGTACTATCCATATCTGTTTTACCATGAATTTCCAGCTCGTGCAGTTTTTCCTTTTAATTTTGTCTCTTTGATCTTTATCATTCTGTCTCATCACACGCGAAAATGCTGTCGGAAATCCACACTTACCACATAACTTATGACATAATTCTAAATAATTTTTAGAACTCATGTGAAATGTTTCAAATGTTTCACTCTGAATGGTTAAGTAAAATGGTATGATGCAATCATTGGAGCGTAACTAGTAGAGCCACTGCCTCATGATGCAGGTGATCCAGGTCAATCCTGAACTAAACTGGGGTCCTGTCTGTGTGGAGTTTGCATGTTTTCCCCTTCATCGCATGGGTTTCCCTGGGATTTCTCATGAATGCTCCTATTTCTTGCCACATCTTTGCCACAGAGGCTGTGAAGTCAATGGATATTTTTAAGGCAGAGATTGATAGATTCTTGATTAGTACAGGTGTCAGAGGTTATGGGGAGAAGGCAAGAGAATGGGGTTAGGAGGGAGAGATAGATCAGCTATGATTGAATGGCGGAGTAGACATGATGGGCCGAATGGCCTAATTCTACTCCTATGACTTATGACCCTATGACCAAATGATGTACAGGTTGGTCAGTTGGCCACTGTGGATTTTCCCTGGCCTGTACATGTGTGGCAGAATCTAGGAAGAATTAATGAGAATGCAGGGAGAATAAAAAAACAGGATTAATGTAGGATTAATATAAAAGGGTAACTGATAGTCAGCATGGGCTTGTGGGGGGACGGGGGAATACAAAGGGCCTTTTTGCCTGCTGAATCTCTCTGAGATGCTAAAGGAAATTAGTTTTAGTTTTAGGTTTAGAGAAATAGTGTGGAAACTGGCCTGACCAGCAATCACTGTACACTAGAACTATCCTACACATGCGGGACAATTTACAGCTTTTACCAAAGTCAATCAAGCTGCAAATCTGTACAACCTTGGATTGTGGGAGGAAACTGGAGCATCCAGGCAAAACCCTCTCGTTCACGGGGAGAACGTACAAACCACCTACAGACAGCACCCGTAGTCAGGATTGAACCTGGGCCTCTGGCACTGTAAGGTAGCAACTCTACCGTTGTGCAGCTGTGCCGCCCGCACTTAATTGCTTTATGAATCCTGCAGAGTGCGTAATTTGAAGGCATGTGTTTCTCCTCTCGGTGGCACATGCCTGCCTTTGAATTTTTCAAGAAAATGATCTGATTAAGATTCTTCAAAATACTGTCATTTTGCTTCCTTTGTATGACTTTCTAATGAATTATCAAACGAGCTGGTGAGTGTTAAATGAGAAACCGTGGCACCATCAATATGATACACTTCTCACTGCAATAAAAAAGATCCAAATCCCAATGATGGGTGCTGTGTGCAATTTACAAGGTCAGCCTGATAGCAGGGATGTGGATGAACTCCACTGGCCAACATTTTGATTGAGGTTGGTGGGAGGGGGGTGATGGCTGGGGGATGGAGTATGGGATTGAAGGGGAGAGGGTACAGAGGAGATTTACTAGGGGGGGGGGGGGGGGTGAGGTTAAGGGGGACTTGATGGTTTTTAAAATATGAGAGGGATAAAGAGTTTGCTACCAGATTGGTATAAACAGTAACTGAGGGGAAAACTTCTTTTAATCACCAGGAGAAGTTTAGTACCAGCTATCATAATCCTTTCTAATGACACAAGAGATTGCAGATGCTGGCATCTGAAGCAAAACACAAACTACTAGAGGAGTTCAATAGGTCGAGAAACATCTATCGGGCGAGAGAAATTGTCAATGATACGTGTTGAGACCCTGCATCAGGATTCATGAAGGGTGTTGAACTGAAACATGGACAATACCTTTCGCCCTCCGGGATGATGCTTGATAGACTTAATCTAAAAAAGGGGTGGCACGGTGACACAGCAGTAGAGCTGCTGCCTTACAGCGCCAGAGACGCTGACTCTTCAATCCTGACTACGGGTGCTGTCTGTACGTAGTTTGTACGTTCT